>NC_083760.1:78344308-78426808 GCF_963514075.1 Conger conger | reverse complement strand
AGCCATGTAGGGTTTTTATTTTTATTTCACGATACTAATTATACATTTGTTCAGCTACCCTCACACATAATGATTATAAAAGGTCTCTCAGCCTTCTTGGTGATATAATAGCACTCTTGTCCTGAGACTAATACCAATATTCTCCATTTCTAAGAAATAATATAAATTCCTAATACATTATTATTAATAATATTAATATTAATAATAATGATCATGATAATGATAATACTTTGTTTTTTAGCTGATGCTTTTATCCAAAGAGACTTACAGGTGATTGGACTAAGCAGAGCACAATCTCTCCATGGAGCCTTGCTCAAGGGCCCAACAGCTTTGTGGATCTTATCGTGGCTACACCGGGCCTTGAGCCACCAACCTTCCAGGTCCCAGTCATGTACAGAAAGTCTAATAAGTCACTAGGCTTACAGGCTGCCCATTTGTAAGAGGCTAAATCTGCCAAGTGATTGTAATACAATGTATAATACAATTGTATATATAATACAAAGTTGAGTTCGCAATACATGTTTTATTATAATGAATGATCAGCCTTTTAACTATTTACATTCTTACATTCACTGAACCATGCATGTCACTTATTGTTAACCAACATAGAATGTACAAAATATTTAAAAACGTTAAGTCCCTTGTAGATATAAATGGGACCAAATTTTTTTTAAAGTCTCCCAGAAAACCATTAATGTACATATTTGTGAGGATACCGCTGGCTGAAACATATCCACCAAGATGGGGACCGCAGGAATTGTGATAATGTATCAATTTTGTGGCTGACTATAATTCTATTAATAGGTTCAGTGCACTGGAACTTTCTGAACAGATCATTTGGGTGATACATCCATGCAAATGAATCGAAAGAAAGAATGGCCTTGTCTATGCTATGCCATTCTAGAAGCACAGAAAGCAAGTCCACATCCATTTTTCTTTTCTATGCATGCATGTGGGTTGGGTGGTTTGAACTTCTGAAAGCTGGAGTGCATCGATACAAGACAAACACACCCAGCCAGCTAATCTCTGTACCATCTTCAGAAGAACAAGAACATCCAGGTCCAAATTATTACTTCCAATTACTTTTGTATTTGCAGTAACTGGTAATAAAATGTACTGTTCCTTGGCATGGTCTGTATCTAATGATCTGAATAATACTGTAAATCTGCACACATCTGGGTAGTTTAGATAGGTGTCATATGATCATGAGGTTTTGCAGCAGAAAACAGTTTGGGACAATGCTCTTAATCAGTACAAAAAAAGTAACCTTGAAAGTTCAAATGTCTTCCCATTGTAAATTGATGATCAGACTGTTTTTCGCATGAAAAACATTGCTAAATTTCATTGTAATTCAGTGGGCACTGTGATGAAAAGTTAAGTCTGACTCATTCATGCAGACTACGCCCTTCTTTGGAACTCTTCTATATATAGCTACTTTCAAAAATCTTGAAAAAAACAACTAAGGAAATTAAACAAATTATTACTGGTTGTCCCAATAATAGCTTCACATATGTGGAACACCTCTACTTAGTACCACACTCATTGCTGTCAACTTATTGATAACTTATTGATCTTGTGCAATCGTCTGGTGTTGCAAGCGGTACTTGCAACTTGTTTTCTGACCATTATTACAGCAATACACTTGACTCTGTGGTACACATCTGTTGCTAGGGTAACATCGATCCGCTATACTGGCTGCCCGACGTTATCCGTCAGCCAGTCAATGTCCAGGCTTCTATAAATAAAATTAAACCACGAGGCATACAGTGGAAAGACAGCGGAAGACGAACAGAGCTGAGAACGTGCTTCATGGCACGCGCCACAAGCGTAATGTTGGCGGCGATATTAAATAAATAAAACCGGAAAGGGGAGGGTCTAGACTGTAGAAAGAAGGGTAAATTCACAATAAAAGAATAAAGCTGATAAAGAAATATATAACTATAGGATCATTTTAAATTCTGGCGTGAATTTAAGATCAGAATGAAACTGAGTTTCCAAGGCTTCCTAAATCAGTCGTTCCGAACTTCGGAACCGCAGTTGCAATCCTTTAAGAAACTGTTTTTTTCTGAAATTGGTGAATTACATATTTAGAGGGATTATATACCCTCTTAAGCCACATACCTACACCACAGAGATGCCTATACAACCCACGAACAATAAAAAACAAACGTTCGCAATGTGCTTGTGTTATATTGCCAACAGTGACATAAAAAGGAAGAAAAAAATCTGATGAAATTAAACACTGAGATGAATCAGCAGCACAGTGTGAACATGGGACTTTCATTCTTCATGGCATGCACAGCTATCCCTGATATAATGTGGCTGGAGGGTAAATAATGCCTCTAAATATGAAAAGCACATAATTAACTAACAGCTTTTTAAAATCCCTGGACTGGAACTGTAGTTGAACAAAAACCAGCATAGCAGTGCTTCCATTAACAATGCTTCCTAAAAATGTAATATGTTTTTTCTACATACCAATTCATTATTTTTCAAATGCCTTCATTTACGTATGAAAACATTAAACCTTTTAAAATAAGTTTGTTTTACCGAAGTATAGATCAATAGGCCCATTATCCCTGACACAATAAAATAAACAATCCTTGGGGTCATTAACAATGTGTGGATTCTGATACTTCCACACTAACAAGACCATTTGTACATTAATCGGCAGCAGCAGATAATTGTGATCTCTTGTCCACACAATCCAGCCAAAATCTTCCATTGCAATTACTCTAAATTTTCACTCCCTGAATGTTCCACTGGGTGCCAGATTTGTGCTAGTTTCTCATGTCCAGGCACTATGATAACAATAGTTTCCCAGTGACTGTTAGTTGAATTATGTCATCAAAAAGTACAACTTTAAGATAGAATACTAAAACTATAAATATATATCCAGTGGTGTGAAAAAGTGTTTGCCTGATTTCTTTTTTTTTTGCATGTTTGTCACACTTAAATGTTTCAGATCATCAAACAAATTTAAATATTAGTCAAAGACAACACAAGTAAACACAAAATGCAGTTTTTAAATGAATGTTTTTATTATTAAGGGAGAAAAAAAATCCAAACCTACATGGCCCTGTGTAAAAAAGTGATTGCCCCCTAAACCTAAGAATTGGTTGGGCCACCCTTAGCAGCAACAACTGCAATCAAGCGTTTGCGATAACTTGCAATGAGTCTCTTACAGCGCTGTGGAGGAATTTTGGCCCACTCATCTTTGCAGAATTGTTGTAATTCAGCCACATTAGAGGGTTTTCGAGCATGAACCGCCTTTTTAAGGTCATGCCACAGCATCTCAATAGGATTCCGGTCAGGACTTTGACTAGGCCACTCCAAAGTCTTAATTTTGTTTTTCTTCAGCCATTCAGAGGTGGACTTGCTGGTGTGTTTTGGATCATTGTCCTGCTGCAGAACCCAAGTTCGTTTCAGCTTGAGGTCACGAACAGATGGCCGGACATTCTCCTTCAGGATCTTTTGGTAGACAGCAGAATTCATGGTTCTATTTATCACAGCAAGTCTTCCAGGTCCTGAAGCAGCAAAACAGCCCCAGACCATCACACTACCACCACCATATTTTACTGTTGGTATGATGTTCTTTTTCTGAAATGCGGTATTACTTTTACTCCAGATGTAATGGGACACACACCTTCCAAAAAGTTCAACTTTTGTCTCGTCAGACCACAGAGTATTTTCCCAAAAGTCTTGGGGATCATCAAGATGTTTTCTGGCAAAATTGAGACGAGCCTTAATGTTCTTTTTGCTCAGCAGTGGTTTTCGTCTTGGAACTGTGCCATGCAGGCCATTTTTGCCCAGTCTCTTTCTTATGGTGGAGTCATGAACACTGACCTTAACTGAGGCAAGTGAGGCCTGCAGTTCTTTGGATGTTGTTGTGTTGTTTTGCTCTTGGGGTAATTTTGGTTGGCCACTGTTCCATGTTTTCGCCATTTGTGGATAATGGCTCTCACTGTGGTTTTCTGGAGTCCCAAAGCTTTGGAAATGGCTTTATAACCTTTTCCAGACTGATAGATCTCAATTACTTTCTTTCTCATTTGTTCCTGAATTTCTTTCGATCTCGGCATGATGTCTAGCTTTTGAGGATCATTTGGTCTACTTCACTTTGTCAGGCAGGTCCTATTTAAGTGATTTCTTGATTGAGAACAGGTGTAGCAGTAATCAGGCCTGGGTGTGGCTAGAGAAATTGAACTCAGGTTTGATAAACCACAATTAAGTTATGTTTTAACAGGGGGGGCAATCACTTTTTCACACAGGGCCATGTAGGTTAGGATTTTTTTTCTCCCTTAATAATAAAAACCTTAATTTAAAAACTGCATTTTGTGTTTACTTGTGTTGTCTTTGACAAATATGTATATATATAATATATATAATTTGTTTGATGATCTGAAACATTTAAGTGTGACAAACATGCAAAAAAATAAGAAATCAGGAAGGGGGCAAACACCTTTTTTCACATATATATATTACTCTGTAAAGAGTAAAGACAGAATCTGAATACAAGCAGATTGCATCTGCAATATTGATCTACTTCCAACCTGAAACAATATATTGCACTTTGTAAATATCTTGATGACTTTAAAAGCATCAATAAAAAACACCTCCCCCTTAATAAGGGGATTTGTTTCATAATGCAGCTTTCTTTTTGTCAGGGCCGCGGACAGAACCATGGGCAGTGGTGAAGGCACATGACTGGGACACGCAAGGTCGGTGGTTCAATCCCCGGTGTAGCCACAATAAGATCTGCACAGCCGTTGGGCCCTTGAGCAAGGCCCTTAACCCTGCAATTGCTCCAGGGGAGGATTGTCTCCTGCTTAGTCTAATCAAATGCCAAATTTGATGCCAAATGCCATTAATGTAATGTAAAGAGCCAGCAGACTCAGGAGTGAAGGGAAATAGTAGGATTTAATACCGTTTGTGGTAAAGTCCAGGCAGTGGGTCGGGATCCAAGTGAACAGGGAATCAGGAAGGTGGACGTCGAAAGGCAGGTGGAGCGAAGAAGGGTGCTGGAGGATCGGGCTGGGGCAGAGTAGGAGGTCCAGGATGAGCGGGGTAGGGCCGGCAGGACTGGAAACAGAAACATGCAGGGCAAAAGAAAAGGCAGGCAACAGGGAAGCAGATAGCTTGGTCTACAGGGAACGAACATAAACGCAAGAAACAGGCAGGCTTATAAGCCACAATAATGACGAGACAATGAGTCAACAGGGAAAATGGCCACCAAGACAGACACCAAAGGGCAAGAGGAGCAGGGAGAGCAGGAGGAGCAGGGAGGGCAGGAGGAGCGGGGAGGGCAGGAGGAGCAGGGAGGAGCTGAGAGAGCAGGAGGAGGAGAGAGGGCAGGGAGGGCAGGAGGAGCAGAGAGGGCAGGGAGGGCAGGAGGAGCAGGGAGGAGCAGGGAGGAGCAGGGAGGGCAGGAGAAGTGGGGAGGGTGGGTGAACTCAGGGGACGCTGGGGAAACACGAAGCACAGGGGTGACAGGAGTGGCGAGGGAAACTCTGGGGAGCATGGAGGGGCTCAGAAGTGCAGGGGAACAAGCATAAAAGGGAACGAGCAGAAAAGGGAACAAGCATGAAAGGGAATGAGCATAAAAGGGAACGAGCATGAAAGGGAACAAGCATGAAAGGGAATGAGCATAAAAGGGAACGAGCAGAAAAGGGAACAAGCATGAAAGGGAATGAGCATAAAAGGGAACAAGCATGAAAGGGAATGAGCATAAAAGGGAACGAGCATGAAAGGGAATGAGCATAAAAGGGAACGAGCATAAAAAGGAGCGGGCATAACAGCAAGAACCAAAACAAACTATCGCCAAAGAATGAAATAGGCAGGCTTTGCTGGAGGATCGGACCGGGGCAGAGTAGGAGGTCCAGGATGAGCGAGGTAGGGTCGCCAGGACCGGAAACAGAAACATGCAGGGCAAAAGAATAGGCAGGCAACAGCGAAGCAGATAGCTAGGTCTACAGGGAACGAGCATAAACGCAAGAAACAAAACAGGCAGGCTTATAAGCCACAATAATGACGAGACAATGAGTCAACAGGGAAAATGGCCACCAAGACAGACACCAAAGGGCAAGAGGAGCAGGGAGAGCAGGAGGAGCAGGGAGGAGCAGGGAGGAGCAGGGATGGCAGGAGGAGCAGGGAGGGCAGGAGGAGCAGGGAGGGCAGGAGGAGCGGGGAGGGCAGGAGGAGCAGGGAGGAGCTGAGAGAGCAGGAGGAGGAGACAGGGCAGGAGGAGCAGAGAGGGCAGGGAGGGCAGGAGGAGCAGGGAGGGCAGGGAGGGCAGGAGGAGCGGGAAGGGCAGGAGGAGCAGGGAGGAGCTGAGAGAGCAGGGGGAGAGAGGGCAGGAGGAGCAGAGAGGGCAGGGAGGAGGCAAGGAAAAGAACTAAGAGAGATATCTGCAGGACGTAACAAGGAAAACATGAAATGGAACAGAACTAAGCTGTACATAGAACGGAGCAAAGAAGAGCTGATAACAGAAAAGGGCACGGAATGCGACAACTTTAGGAAGATAGTTGAAGAGAATACAGTCCCCTTCAAAAGTATTGGAACAGCAAGGTCAATTCCTCTGTTTTTGCTATACACGAAACACAAAACTGAGTTTGAGGTACCCCCCCCGCGCGGTTTGCCCTCAAAGGCCCCCAATTCCCCCTGCGGTTTGCCCCTAAAGGCCTCAAACATCCCCCCGTGGTGGCCATTGGGGGCAAACTACAGGGGGCCTTGGGGGCCTTTGAGGGCAAACCGTGGGGGCCGTTGCAATGCAATGGGGGCGTTTTGGTCCTTTGGGGGTGAACCGCAGGGGGAATTGGGGTCGTGGCGCAGGGGCCATTGGAGCCTTTGAGGGCAAACCGCGGGGGCGGTTGGGCGCCTTTGGGGTGAGCGCCCCCATGCTCCCCCCAAAGGACCCCAACCCCCCCCTGCGGTTCACCCCCAAGGCCTCCAATGGCCCCTGCGCCACGACCCCAATGCCCCCCACGGTTCGCCCCCAAAGGACCCCAACCCCCTCCTGCGGTTCACCCCCAAGGCCTCCAATGGCCCCTGCGCCACGACCCCAATGCCCCCCACGGTTCGCCCCCAAAGGACCAAAACGCCCCCCGCGGTTTGCCCCTAAAGGACCAAAACGCCCCCCGCGGTTTGCCCCTAAAGGCCTCAAACACCCCCCGTGGTGGCAAACTACTTGGGGTCCTTTGAGGGCAAACCACGGGGGCCGTTGGGCGCCTTTGGGGTGAGCGCCCCCACGCTCCCGGCAAAGGACCCCAACCCCCCCCTGTGGTTCACCGCCAAGGCCTCCAATGGCCCCTGCGCCACGACCCCAATGCCCCCCACGGTTCGCCCCAAAGGACCCCAACCCCCCCCTGCGGTTCACCCCCAAGGCCTCCAATGGCCCCTGCGCCACGACCCCAATGCCCCCCGCGGTTTGCCCCTCAAGGCCTCAAACACCCCCCCGTGGTGGCCGTTGGGGGCAAACTACAGGGGGCCTTGGGGGCCTTTGAGGGCAAACCGCAGGGGCCGTTGCAATGCAATGGGGGCGTTTTGGTCCTTTGGGGGTGAACCACAAGGGGAATTGGGGTTGTGGCGCAGGGGCCATTGGAGCCTTTGAGGGCAAACCGCGGGGGCGGTTGGGCGCCTTTGGGGTGAGCGCCCCCACGCTCCCCCCAAAGGACCCCAACCCCCCCTGCGGTTCACCCCCAAGGCCTCCAATGGCCCCTGCGCCACGACCCCAATGCCCCCCACGGTTCGCCCCCAAAGGACCCCAACCCCCCCCCTGCGGTTCACCCCCAAGGCCTCCAATGGCCCCTGCGCCACGACCCCAATGCCCCCCACGGTTCACCCCCAAAGGATCTCAACCCCAAATTTACTCAGTGCATCTTAAGTTGTTTAACAAATCTAGATTTAAAAAAAAGCTAAAACAAAGGAATTGGCCTAGCTGTTCCAATACTTTTTGAAGGGACTGTATATTAGAAACCACTGAAATGTCTTCTTCTCTTTTCTCCTTTCTCTCTGTCATTTTCTGCACTTGAAGCCTCTGTCAGGTACAGAACCAAAAATTAAATCAACTTTTAATTACCATCTGTGGTAATTCTTAACCTAAAACACGCTATGTTGTAGGAATGCAAACCTATTATTATACAGATCTATTGTTTTTTTATCAGTATGAACATATTTTCTCTCCTTGTCTCACTTTCCTCCGAGTGAATAACAAAATAATGTCCAGCTATGGCTTGAGAGCAACAGAAGGAAACAGCCTTTTGCTTTTACTTCCTGTAACATTGCATTCCTTTTGTTCATGTTGGGGCTATTCAAAAAGGATGCCCCTTTATTTTAGCTACAGAGTTAAGGCTTTATAGTAAGGCACAGTAAGGCCAACATTGGCATAGTGCCACACTATTTGTCAAATTTGTGTCATACCGTCATCAAATCCTAGTCTGAATTTCGTAGACTGTAGATCATCATTAGCTCTGTAATTTCTTGGAACGTCTTGGGTCACGCTTCTGGTATGATCTGGAATTTTGGTGTGGGCCGCGGCGCCAGGAACCAAGTAGTCTGGTCTCAATCCTAGTCTGAATTTTGTGGACTGTAGATCCTCATTAGCTCTGTAACAACTCGGAACGTCTTGGGTCACGCTTCTGGTATGATCTGGAATTTTGGTGCAGGCCGCAGCGCCAGGAACCAAGTATTCTGGTCTCAATCCTCCCGCCACAGGACTGACCCCGCTCCCAGGGCCCACCCTTGCTGCGGCGCTGAGGAGCGCGCCGGCTGCGTACGCTCGGAACCGCGCGTCCTCCTCCACGACCCTCCGAGCGTTCCACGCTTCAAACTCCAAGTCCTCTTCCCTCCGTCGTTTCTCATTGGCGCGTTTCGCGGTCAATTGACTGTAGCGCTCCTCGTTCAAAAGGCGAAGTTCCTCCCTTTTTTTCTGCGCCAGCAATTCCTCCTTTTCCCGGCACCGGTCGTTCGCCTCTCTCAGCGCTTGCCGCGCGGACAGGGCCCTCTGTCGCCCCTCCGCCGCGACCCGCTGGCGTTGTTTCTGTGCGTCTTCCCTGTGCGCCGCGATGGCGTCCCGCACGTTCTTCTTTTTGTCGTTCTCCTGGCGCAGGGCCTGAGCCCACCGCTCTTCCTTGCGGGCCTGCGCCGCGGCCAGAACGTCGGCGGCGCGGCGCTCCTCTTGGCGCTCGGCCTCCCGCATCCTCAAAGCCAGCGTCTGCGCCACGGCGTCCGAGCGCCTCTGCAGCTCACCGTCCTTCGCGGCCCGGGCGTCTCTGACCGTGGCGTTCCAGTTGTCTTTTTCCGTCGCGATTTTCCTCCGCCGGTTCGCCTCCGTTTCATTTCGTTCCGCTGCTTTCTCTGCCGTGGCTTTCTTGGCCAATATCTGCTCCGTGTAACCTCTGCGAACGCCGGACTTCCGTTCGCGCTCTTTTCGCCTCTCCAACTCCATCTCCGATTCAAATTGCTCTTCAGTCTGCCGCCTTTTCTCTACGTCTCTCCCTTTGCACACCTTCTGTTGTTGCTTAATAAGCTCTTTCTCCCGCACCTGCTGCTTGACAAAATCTGCAACTGCCTTTTTCTCCTGCTCGCGTCGCGTCGCTTTCTCGTTCTCCTGCGCCATGTGCTGCAGCTCCCTACTCCTGACCTGCTCCATTAACCTCCTGTTGTCCTCTTTAGCTTGATCAGCTATCGCCTGTTTCTGTCTGATCTGGTGGTCTCTTTCCCTCAGGGTCTCACACAGCATGAGCTGGCGGTTAAATTGTTTAACCTGGTCACTTTGATGGAACTGATGCTGTGCAAGTTTGGCCTTGGCCTCTTCTCTGCACTGATTCAGGACTGATTTATCTCTCTGACTCTGCACGCTTCCAAAGAACGTCATTTCTGTCTTCAGCAAGAGGTGTTAAACGATGGTCAACACTAAGTAACAAACTTCAGAAGTAAGTGTCATTGTCATTCTGTCATTGCTATTTATTTAGTTGACACTGCTGTTACGTCATGTAGGCCTATCACTAGGCCACGCCCCCATCGTGTACAATGGATTGAGTCCGTTGCTATGCGATTTGTTTGTTACACTTAAAACACTATGGGACAAATCAGCGTGACGTCACAACAGCGAACTAACTCATTCTGGCGGAAACCCATTACCCATTACTACCTAGCTAATATGCTAATATAGCCTAGCTAGCTAACGTAAGCTACAACGTTAGCGGGGTATAGCTAGCTAGACCACATCGTATAAATCATATACCTCATATATCGTATAAATCGTATATCCACCCGTAAGGTGGATAGGCTCTGGCTCTGCTGCCAACTCACGTTGAGGAATATGAATCGCGGGTAGTGTTTTCATATTCATTTCATATTTTCATATTTTCATATTTTCATATTTTCATATTTTCAAATTATTTATAAAAATAATTTGCGAAAACTGAACGATTAAAAAAATATATTTTTTAAAATATGATTTATACGATGTGTTCTAGCTAGGTAGTAATGGGAAACCCTATTACTGTACCGTTTCCGCCTAAATGAGTTAGTTTTGCAGGCTAGTTAACTAATTTACAACTGGCAAGTTCGGATTGGTCTGCGATGGACTGGCGACCTGTCCAGGGTGTATTTCTGCCTTTCGCCCAATGTATGCCGGGATAGGCTCCAGCCCCCCTGCGACCCTGTTCAGGATAAGCATAAGGTTCAGATAATGGATGGATGGATGGAAGTTCGGATTGGTTTCATGTTTTCTCTTTATGGCCGCCGATGAGCGTCTGGTGTTTATTAGCTAATGTTAACTGCCAACGTCGTTAGTCAAGGACGAGTAATACAATCAGTTTTTGTACTGATTTCCCTTTTTTTCTGACACTTTGAAACTTACTTATTTTCTATCCTTTTTTATTATTGATAGTTCTAAATTGATCGGCGAAATGCTTAATTTACAATTGGTTTATCTGTATATTGTAATTTAAACGCAAATTCTGTTTTTATTTATATCTGTGTTACCATACGTATCTGATCAAAGTTTAAATTAAAACGTGGCATGTTATTCCAACACAATATAGTAGTGTTTGTGTTGATAGTGTGTGATTATTTCACTTATACATTTTATTCATTTATTTATTTAGCAGTGCCTTTGTTTTTTGCTGTTCAAAATGTGTTTTGAAGCATCTCTGGGGTTCCCCGGGAACCACTGTAGCCTACGTAAATAAAATCCAATAACACCCTCCTGTGTTCAAAGATGGTATTGCAAGACAGTTTCCAAGAGCATTGCAGCAATGCTGCCACCATCTGTACTGTTAGTTGATTGTTACTGTCATTAACAATCTCCCAACGACATCTCCATTACTGTGAACTGAGGACGATGTCATGCACTTGTCAACACGGACGCCAAATTGGAATAGCTCATTAACATTCCTACGCAGCCCACTTAGTTTGAAATTAATGAATGGAATTGACAAAGCAGCTTGGAGGACGACAAAGCCGGAAATACACATGTAGGCTACATCATAAAACTTACTTTTCTTCCCTTGATACTGATCTTGACAGGTTTCAAATTCAAATTCAGTCAAAACAGGATAAGAACATTTGCATACATAAAATAGGACGTTATGCAAATTTAAGTTCTAAGTTTCAGTCAGATCAGCCAATTGGCAAGATGCACCTACAGGTTATTCTAGTTATTCTATCTTCCCAAAGATTGATTTTTCCTTTTTTGTCCAACTTTTTCGCCAACTCGTGTTCTTTGTGTACTCGCCTGTGAAATTGCTCGGTGTTTGCATTAGTCATTGTTCCACATTTTTATAATAGGCATACACTAGTCATGTGACACTGATTTTTGGAAGTATCTATATGATTAGAGGTCACATCGCGGTAGTAATTGGTATGAACTATCACAGCTGCAACAATGTTGTCACAACCAAAATCCTCAGGTATATGGTTAAGAATTTTCAAATTATCAAAAATCCAAGACACTGCTGATGACCGTTTAATCTCAAATAAAAATCTCTCAAATTGATGACCAAATTTGCAGAGAACATTTGTATAGAAATTTGATTCGAAAATACAGGGTGAAATTCAACAGTAGTAAATTCATCCAAATTCTGAAAAAAAAAAAAAAAGACATGGTACTGCACATCCAGATCGTGTAATACTTTTTGTATGTACATAATTTCAGAGGCGTAGCAGAATTTTAACGAGTCTTAAATATCAGGTTCAAGGACTATCACACCCCAGGAAATTAGGTGCAGCAGTACTATTGGTTTGACAGCAGGTATGCAGAATGCACAAATTTTCCTTGAGCAAAGGCCCATAAGGAAACTACCAGCTCATACGAAATCATTTTTTAAAAACTCACACATTTTAAAGAAAAAAAAAAAAAAAGCTTCCGGGACACACTCAAAAGATTCACACCCAGCGAATTATGTTAGCGGACCAGCTTTATTAAGCTTTACAGCTTTATTCCTGTAACAAACATCAACAAAATGACAAAATGGCCGGGGTTCAATCAACACTTGTTCTCAAGTTTTAACAAATAAAATCAAGAATATCTTCCTACCCCAGTTTGGCCAGTTCAGCAGTCACTAAAACTCACCAAACCGAGCTGGTGGAGAAACGGCGTAAAGCCGGCATGTACTTCCAAGTGGAAGACGAGGACAAATGATGACTAAGCACAGGCCAATGCCACGGCAGAACGTTAAGAATGCTGGAGCGTCATTGAGCGATTAGCACAGGGTCACGGTGCAGCCGGTCAGATCTTCCCAGGGAAGCTTCCGCTCTCAATCTGCTCGTCCCATTTGCTGACCTGGAAAAAGGCAGAGGCACAGTGTAGAGCACAAAAACAACTCAAAACAAGTCTGACTGCAGGTGAGGATCTCCTACTGAATCATAGGGTGTGAACTAGAAATATGGTTTCGGCAGATTCAGAGATGTACAAGATATAAGTGCCCTCCGTAATGCTTGGGACAAAGAGCCATCCTTTATTTATTAGCCCCTGTACTCCACAACTTGAGATTTGTTATTAATATATATATATATATAAATAACAAATCTCAAGTTGTGGAGTACAGGGGCTAATAAATAAAGGATGGCTCTTTGTCCCAAGCATTACGTCAGATTTTGATGGAGCATTTTTATACATTTTTGGTGTCATACAATATAGTTGTCGGCTAAATGGCTTTAAGTCATCAATATTCCAAGGTATCAAATGAGCCTCAAAACAGTGCTGCTGTCAGATATGCAGTATACATAAAAATAATAGTTTAATTATTTAAATGAAATACTACTTATTTAAATGAGCCTCCCAGTATGTTCTGATTGTACGGCACAGTATATTCAGCACCATATTGTCTTCAAGTACAACAAAATGAAGAATGCACATGGGAAGACCTGCTTTCATGGGAACAAAAACAATGTCACAGATTTTTAGTAATGTGATGTTAGTCAGATGCTTTCTTGCCATTTTGTCAACTGCTTTACATAACAAGCCAAATACTTGTGAAAAGTTTGCCATTCATGCCTTGCAGCCAAAAATAAAATCGAAGCAGCCAATGTCATTTTACTCTACAGAGAGATGCATGTCAAAAGCATTGTTGACAGTCCAATGCACTCCAAAATGAACAGTCATATCATTTTGAATGTTTACAATGACACACAGTATGCGTGCAACAGAAAATCTGGGTAGACACGTGTCCTACACCAGTCTCGCACAGTGATTATGTGATGTCACAAACACCTATTTTATTATTAATACTGTTAAGATCGTAACATGTTTACACACCCAGCTCATTGGACAAAGACTCTTGTAGACCCTCTGATACCAGTCACATGGAGCTACATCCTGGCCTTTCTCTGAGAGAGCCTTGTTACACCTGTGGAAGTCTGAGAGAGGAAATGGGAGGGTTCATACAGAGGACACATCTGGATATGACACAGAACATGCCACCACAGGCACCTACGCACACTCTCACTGACCGGACACTACGGCAGAGACACAGCAGACACTCGAGTACACAAAAGTGCACTCCTACATTACAGAATTAGTCACAGAGAGATGCACCATCACAACACCGACCCATAAAGTCACAGTCAGTTCTTGTTGAGGCTAAAAAGAAGACGTGATCAATTGAATCATAAAGCAAAGTAAATGGATAACAAGTCAACAGCACACGTGCATACCGCGTGCGATTCTCACATACATATACAGTGGTCACCACCACTGGTTATAAATAGCCATGAGAAGGAAAAGCCCTGAGGCACATTGTGTCTAAATATTGAAATATTGACACTTGCCATTTTTTATATGCTATGGTGGGACAACAAAGCAGACGAATATACTGGGAGTTGTAGTCGAACAACTTCTACTGAAAATGGAAGTTATCCAGTTTCAGAAGTGTGATAATTTCTTGGTGACATACACTTGGTGACTTAATTATGGTCATCACATTTTGTGCACGTTTTGCAGTTGTGCAAGCAGCTAGCTTGCAACCAAATTGTCATCTACACAACTAACATCCCAAAGTAGGGAACAGAATCACCTGCTGCATATTACATTAATTAAACCAGAAAAAGCTGTCATCAGAAACCTTTGTTGTCCGCTTTCCCACCATTCACATACTTAAATGTTAACAGACAAAATAATCCAAGTTTAGAATACAAAGATCAACAAAAGCACTGAGGACACATCTGAAAAAAGGCTTTTGTTACCATTTCACTACACATCATCTCTCACTAAGCTAAAGAGTTAAGCATAAGCTGTGAGTTAAGATAAGTCTTATGTGGTCACTAGGCAGCACTGAAACTAAATTTGTATAGTTGAATAAATATATATAGTTGAAATAATGCAGTTTTCAATCAGGATGGAAAACAATGGCTTGTCACAAACATCAGTTAGTGACTAGAACCCCAAATCGCAGGTTTACCAAGGTAGTTTTGGAAGCAGTTGCGGGTCTGGTTCGTATTGGGGAAACGGGCATCAAAGGGAGCGGTCCTGTAGTTCTTGATCTTCTCCTGCATTGCTTCAGCCATCTTCAGATTTAACAGACTGTAGCTGATAACGTCTGAACAGCAGCAAACATACAGACTCGAATTAGGCTACCGAACATGATCCACAGGATACCGGACACAGCCACTTATTTTACGTTAACATACATATTCACGCTTTTCATGTACACACATACATTCAGAGAAAGTGCCTAAATTAGTGCTAATACACTAACAGATACCAGTAAGTTAACAGTCAAGGCATTAAGAACTTCAGAGTTACAAGAGTAACATTAGAAAGCAGGGCGAGAAATGCGACCACCATCGGAGATAAGTTTTGGTAACAAAGTTCTTCGCCAAGCGCACACTGAAGGAATAGTTGTCCAACATTGTCAACATGAATAATACATCATAGCCATTATCCTTAGCCAGGTTTAACTTTGAGTGGTTAGAGCCACGTTAATCAGCCTATTTTGCTATCCTAGCGAATTAACAGTTAGCTACAATACACTTAATGCCTGCTAGCTAACCAGCTGATGTTACCTATGTTTAGCTCAGTAGAGGTGACATCCGGCCATCCCGACGTAAAACTGGCCGTGAACCAGCTAGCTATCTAGATTAGCCACCAGGTATCATAGCACTGCGTAATCCACAACGTAGTGACAAGCATCAACTTGGGTGTATCAACATGAAACTCGTTCCATCTAATATTAGCTAGCTAAGCTTAAGCATCCTAGCTGGGTAAAAGTAGAAAACAAACAGGTTAAGTTAACGCGCAAACAATTTAGATGAAGCCTTCACCTTTGCCACTGGCATCATAACAACATGTACTGTAGTAAAGGGTTTGACGTGTTGTGAAAGGTTATTGTATTAATGACTAACCAACATTAGATTACCAATTCATAAGCAAAGCTAAATATCCAAAATAACATTTAACATTTAGCTTGAAGCGAGCTAACGTAGTTAAGACACCACAACATTCAACTGGCTGGTTAGCTAGCTATAAATAGCTATGTCACTTTCTGGCGAGTATTGCTTTAATATCGAACAATAGTCGTTAGATTCCATACAATCTCTATAAGGAATGTTTCTGAATACTTATAGGCAAACATTTTCTTAATATATAAGAGTAATCAAAAGTAAATACGCATTGTGGCCTACCTCGCAAATATCCCTCTACCGTCCTTTTGATATGATGTCCTCTGAAGGGTAATTCAGCGAGCAGCATGCCGGGATGCTGGAGGATAAGGAAGCAGTGTGTTGTGGGATAAGGCGGGGCATAATAATAAAGCGGCCCGTTTTCGAAATACAAAACAAAATATGTACTACACAGTTAAAATGTATATATTTTTAAAATGTGCGTGAATGCATGCAGGCTCACACACAGCATGCACATATAAAATAAGTATTTAAAAAATACATAAAATCAGTAATACAAACATTTTACAATATACCACCATAAAATTCAGCAACTACAGACATACATACATTTTTATTATCTGACCTGCTGCATAACACTTCCTCCAAGGTCAATGAAAGGAAGGATAGTTGTTATTATATTTTATTTCTTTTTATCTCTGTTTCTCTCCACAGGGGGTGGCAATTTCACCGAAAATAAGACAGCATTCCAGTGATCTCAAATGCCTCAGATTTCTCATGGGAAATTGGGCAAATTCAGTAAGGATTATGAGAACACTGCTTTATCATTCATGACAGTGGTCATAATAACAGGGTTTAGCCTTGTTTAGCCTTAATATCAGCAACCAATTCAGACCTAAAGAAACCAGGTGTGGTGAGTTAACTGTAATTAACTGCATTAATCAATTAAGTGCTGAGTAACAACAAAAGGCAGCACACCCTGCTGCTCTCCAGGACCTGGAGTGAGGACCACTGATTCATGACTAACACAGTTCTGGCTAATAACAGATTATTGAGAGATAAGCTGAAGGATATTTGGAGATCAAGAGACATAAACAGAGCTATTCTTCAGGCATACTGGATATTTTAGGGTGTTTGTCTACTTGTCTGCCTGTCTGAGCATGTACATAAATGCCATTCTGAACTTAATTATTTTAATTAGGCCTATATTTATTGGCCCATTAAAATGTCACATGTAATCTTACCAAACAAAAGCTGTATTTATGTGATTTATCATGAAGAAAATGGTATTTTGTGAGTTAAGATAATGGACAGGCATTCCAGTCCACATAGTATAAATAATATTTGTGCACCAATGGACATGGACTAGAGTAGTATATCTTAATATCTACACTCACACAAAGACACATTGACACACATTCATTCCTGTCTTTTCCTGGCACTAAGTTCCTGCTTGGGACAAGGTCAGAGGTCACAGGTGTCCCTCTCTTGCTCACGTCCTGCCTCTCATTATGCCTTCTACTGCCTTTTTGAGGATGTGGTCACCATATAAAACACTTATTTTGCTACCGTGAATAGATTCTTATTATCAAGTATTGTCAGTACAATATCTACCCTATTTACAGGTACAATATGTAAGATTTTTGTGTTAAAACATTGTTACAAGACTATTGTAAATCCCTTCCTATAATTGAAAAAGGCTCACTGACATGTTGACTCACCCTCTGCTTGTGTTTATTGTCCTTAAATTCGGGTTTCAAAATATGCAGTTGACGGGCCGGCACTCTGTATCAAAACATTGTATGGCTGTACAATAAGCTCATTGGTTCAAGCTCATTGGTTGAAAATTGGTTCTAATTGCCACAGCCAATGGTGTTTCAACATCAGCATGTTCACAGATAAGGGGTGGGATAAACAGTGTTGTGGTTTGGGCGTGTTTGTTGCTGCAATTCCTCTCTTGACTGTCAGAAGTCCAAAATTACCTATTGTACCTTTAAAGTGAAAATATAAACAGTGATTTAGCAAGTTATTCACATGCTTTTGATCAAGGCTTTTGAAAGCCAAAACATGATAAGGTGATACATGTAACTATATTTAACTTCTTTATTTTTCATACTTGTTAACAATGTATTCCTATTCCTATCTATCAGTGTCCAGAGACATGTAGTTTCAAGTATTTGCATTTTACAATCCTCTCTTTTTCCTTCCAGCAGCTGGAAAAAGAACAGTTAAATCCAGTCAATCCAGTGTCTATTAATTCTCAACGAATTATCTTTGAATCAGTATCGATACTGTAGACCCCAGTCTAAACAGTTTGATTTCAGATACACTGTTTTCTTTCTTTTAGAGTCAGGGTTGATATAACGCAGTTTGTATGCTGTATTGACCTCACCAACTCCTGCTCCCCCTCTCATTCAGGATATAGGTGTTGTCCTGTGAGAAGGAAGGAAATTCTGTTGCTAAGAACAATGGGCCTGTTTCTCTATGTATAGACACAGGGAGAAGGAACAAATGAGTGAACACAAGGAAAAGACATAGATGGAGACAGCTGATACATAGACCTTGAAAAGCAAGCAAAGATTTTTATTATATTGGTTTTCATATAAATAAGGATATATTCCAAAGCGGAGCGAAATAAGAGTGTGAAAGTGCATGAAAGGACAAGAGAAATTCAGAGCCATTTTGAAAGTGAGGACCATGATCTGAGGAATAAAATGTCTAAGCAATAAAATGAGCTTCTTTTCTTGGAAAAAACTAAAGATACATTATTAAACAAGCAGAAAATAGCTTGTGTGCTTAAGATAATTCGTGCTTCGACAGACATAAATAAACATAACAGACATAAGTTACTAGCTGCTGAAGGATTTTGGTAAAAAAGCCAGATATTGAAAAAGAAAAAACAATTGTGGGTAAGTACAATTTTCAAGACATTTCTATGGATAAAGTATATTCGTTTGCATGGCATAATTGTAATCTTTTAAATAATTTTAATTATCTAAAGACTGTTTAAAATATGAATTATGGATAAGCTGTTTGAATCATGTGACCCTTAATAGACTAATAATGCTGTTATGAGATTAAGGATAGCTAACATACAATTTGTTCTATATTTGAGATAAGGGTACTTATTAGGTATGCATGTTTTATTGTTTTATAGTCTGGAAAAATCATGCATATTCTTCCAATGTTGATCTTGGGGATGCTCCATTCAAGATTTCCACACCATATTTTTTGAAGACAATTTTGCTTAAAAGATCTCAGAATTTGACACATAATAAAGACAATATGTGATTACATAATTGCATGGAAAATTATAACCTCATCTTGAGATTTGAATTGACCTTATCTGACCCATTTGAAACTTGGAGGGCAATAATTTCAATTTTTATTTGTGGCTTTTGTCTAACAGGCCCACTTTTGTATTGAGTAAAGTATGACAAATATTAAATTGGAATAAAATGGCATTATGTTGCCTGAACCTGGTAGACCATCAAAATGCAGATTTAATGATTTGGCATCTGATTGTGATCTGCACTAAAACAGATAAGTACATATTAGCAGGCTGGGCATGGCTTATGGACAAAGAAAATTGATATTCTGCTCTCTGTTACAGGTTAACACTGTGCTCACTCTGACCATTTTTAGCCCAACTCTGCTAAGCCAACCTTTGACTGCTTATACTAAAATAATACGACAATTTGACATACAGAACTTGTGCCCGATATGTTGAAGCTTTCAGGAATGCCATTTTAGGTGCAGATAGTCTTTATTTGTTTGGTATGCCCAGGATGGCATGTCCCGACCATTTGTACCATAAATGAACCAGCATTTATATGAGCTTTACTGCCTCTCTCACTCTCATTTCTTCCTCTTTCAGATGGAGGGGTCCGAGAGCCCTCGCTTCAGGAAGCTACATTTCCCTGTGGGTCTGTGGATAAATTCTCCCCGAAAACACTTTGCCAAACTGGGGGCTCGTTGGCCCAGCGCAGTGTCTGTAAAGTCAGTTTGTATTTCCGTTCAGCCGTAGCCTTCAGCTCCTCTTTCCATCATCTCTGCTTTTCCTTTGGGGGTGGTCGTGCTGTACAAAGGGTGGCAGTGTTGTACAATGGTTTGGGAATAGAGCTTGTACCGAGCAGGTTCAGTGCCCAGATGGAGCTGTTGTACCATTGAGTATCCAGCTCTATAAATGGATAGCATGTAAAAAAAAAACTTTTTTTCACTCTGGTGGATAAGGATGCCTGCTAAGCAAATATTTAACACAAATAACATCATATGTCCTTTCTTTTTAATTCCAGTAACTAATTACAGTCAGGTCCATAAATATTTGGACATTGACATGAGCCTCAAACCCTCATGCTGATACAGTATTAAACACATTTGTTGGCTAAATGGCTTTAAGTTGTAAGGGGTCCATGGTATCAAATGAGCCTCAAACCATCATACTGTTGTCAGATATGCAGCAGATATGGATGGATCACTTCAAGGGTTGTTTCTATTGAATAACAATTATTCAATAGAAACAACCCTTGAAGTGATCCATCCATATCTGCTGCATATCTGACAACAGTATGATGGTTTGAGGCACAAATGTGTTTAATACTGTATCAGCATAATATACAGCCGAGTGTAGTCCCACCCCCCCAATTCTCATTGAGATCCATTAAAATGCAAAGAGTTTTAGTATTGCTTGTAGGACAACCTGAAAATAAGATATCCGGACTCTGATGATGCTGATAGGTCACGGACATCAGGAAGTCATAGCATGAAAAGGAAATGCCACCAAGTATTAAAAAAAGACAAATTATGATTATGTTAAATTATCAAATCATTTTTGAGCCCCTGAAATTGGGGGGGACAATGTACTATAAAAAGTACTATAATTCTTGTAATTCTGGTAATTGTTCACCAGATTTAGATGTAAATACCCTCAAATACCCTTATTCATTTCTTACTTCCAACTCCAATATCCTGTGGTTGACAGGTAAAATAACAATAACTTTGTCAATGTCCAAATATTTATGTACCTGACTATATTATTTGTGTTAATTACCTATCAATGTTCCCAGAGAAAATAGAATTGCCTGTTATCAATACCTACCAACCCCCCAGTCACACACTAGCAACCACCAAGCAACACCCTAGCAGCCACCTAGTGACAGCCTAGCAACCACCTAGCAACACCCCAGCAACGCCCTATTAAGACCTTAGCAACTACCTAGCAACACCCTAGCAACCACCTAGCAACACCTTAGCAACCAACTAGCAACGCCCAGTCACACTCCGTATTTTCTTTAGGTAATGCACATCTCTAGTTCTAAATAATCTCTGCCTCTCTCTCCCCCCTCTCTCTCTAGATCAACCACCAGCTCAGATGCTGCTTCTCTGCACGAGGCTCCCTCTGCTCCTTTATCCTCCCTCTCTCTCTCCACCCCTTCTCTGGCTCCCCCCTCCCCTTCCCCTTCTCCCTTCCTCCGCCCCCGTCCTGCTGCCCCTCAGTCCCGTGCCAAACGCCTGTCGCACCTCTTCCTAAGGGGCAGGTCGAACAGTGACCGCGACCGGGCGGTCGGGGAGAGGGAGGTTTGGGCACACTCCTCTGCATCTTCCTCCCACCACTACCTGCCTCCTGCCTCCTCCACTGCCCCAGGGCTCATTAAGATCTATGGAGATGCCCTCTCCAGTGGGGCCAACTACAGGAGCCTGCTGGCCAACATCCACTCCACCGCCCACCAGCTCATCTCGCAGGTCATCACCCGTTACACTGAAAGAGAAAGGGAGGGAGAGAGTGAGGATGGGGGTGAGTGCATCATCTGCTAAGGTGCATAAAATGGGAATCGATAATATATCACGTCTATGAGTCTTTGATGACATGAGTGGTAGGTAACAGACCTGAAATAAGTAATTGCTTTGGATTCAAAGACTTTTCTAGCATTATTGAGCTTTTCTGGTGTATTGGAATGTATGAAAATACTCTCAAAAATTGGCTCAATTGCACCAGGCAAGAGTAATCGACCAAAGATAAGTAATTTAATCCAAAACAATTATGTACTTGACCCAGGTCTGGTTGGCATTAGTGACTGTTATTCACCGACGATTAGGTAATGATCAATTGTGTGGCATTTGATTATAAAATAAAATAAATGTTTTCCCAAAATTCTCAATTCCAATGCGTGTTTAGACAGTTACATTCATCCTTCTGTTTGGATTAATAGCCATTAAATTCTTTCACCTGCTAATCTTTATGACTCCTCCCATCTCCTCATCCCAGCTTTCCACAAACCCAGCCCTGATGAGTTCCTCCTGTGTGATGTCATTGGGAAACCCACCGTACAGCCCGACGGGGCCGTCCAATGGGAGACAGAGTGTCGGAGGGGTGTGGCCTCGTGGGAACGCCCCCTGCTTCTGATTGACATGTGGAAGCCAAAGGAGGGGTTTGAGCGACGTTTCGAGATCCAGAGAAAGGACGACTATGAGAGGGAAGAGAGGACAAAAGAGAGGGAACGAAAGAGAGATGGGGAGAATCACGCAGGTAGGCCACGGACCACACGATCTGATCAGATGTCAGTCTGGGTAATTCGATTCGCTCACGGTCACGTCCATTCTGTAATGTTTCTGTATCTGTCCTGTCTGTATTAGTGTTTATTCTTGTTATTTATGCATTATCATGCATCCCTGGTTATTGTTTGCCATTACAGTTTCTCATTTGTGATCCCCTATTATGTCTATTATGCCTGAATGCTTACCAGCCGAGTCACTTCCCTGTATGGGTGTCTCACTATTTGGGTGTTTACAGTAGTTTTCGGGATTTCAACATTCCTTCCAACCTCGCAGTTCTTACTTCTCGCTTCTCTCGGTAGTTAAATGTTGTAAAGCGCTATTCTTACTAACTACTAACTTACGTAACACATTCTTGCATTTGATTGGTCAAAATGTCTTCCGCAGTGCCGTGGAGGCGGAGCCGCATGTCGTCGGGTGGAGGAACAGAAGAGACGGAGCGTGGCCACCGGGCGAGGAACTCGGAGCTACGGAGGAGCATCAGCGACATGAACCTGAGTCTGCGCCGTCGCCAGGGGCAACACGCCGGCAATGACAACCGCCGCCCCAGCAACCCCACCAGCACCGGCAACAGTGGAGGGGCCCAAGATAGAAAGAACATCATAAGCATGATAGCAACAGATTCAGGAGAGGTGAGACAGAGAGGGGGGGGGTAAATAAGAGGAATGTTTATACCGTAGCGTGGACTTTCATTACATATGTGGGGTCCTTGCATGGGCCACCAAATAACGTAGGGATTTTACTCTCTGCGTGGTTTTACTCTATATTTACATATGCGAAAGACGGCGAATCAAGTCACGTAAAAATATACGGCTAACAGAATACATTCAAATGATAAGACAAATAAGACTAAGCTTACACTGGCTATGCCTGCAAATGCTTGTTAGTCTTACTGAGTCCATACGCATTGCTGGATCCAAAAGATGTGCTGTCCTCGTAGATGTGGCGATGATAATGCGACCTGTTGTCCTCGGCAGATGCGCAGAGCTGGGATGTTCCCGTGGGGTGCGTGTTGTCGTCTGGTCCGTTTTCCGGGTGGAAAAGTTTGTTGCTGTGGTTTGCAGTTGTTAATCTGATGTAGTGTTCTGCGTACACCAGCTTCCACTCGCTAAAGGCCACTAAGTTACCGCGAGGTCAACTAGGTGTGTAGGGCCTGGTGGTGTGCTGTGTAGAATTCAGCCTCTGTCCGAGTATCAGAGCAGATGAGAATTATCCTGTGGGATTGTGGGAAATGTGGTTCCTACACATAAATACCAAGCCGTGTACCTTGTCTTGCAGGTGACGGGGTCAAAGGTCGGAGTTGAAAGGGACAGGAGACCCCAAAGGCATGAGGAGGAGAATGATGCTTGTGACCTGGAAGTGATGTCACAGAGCCTGATTCTTCCGCCCACGGACCGCCCTTACTTCCTGCTGCTGCAGGGATACGACCAAAGCAAGGCTAGACTTGCTGTTAATCATACTTAACACATTACAGAATACCTGTATAGTCCTAATCATTGCATACCATCGTTTCATACCTCGAGAGGGAATGTTTTTATACCACTGAGATTGTTCACATAATGTGAATTTCAAAACAACCTTACAATACACAATACATCCAAGCATAACACACAAAATACAATAAACTGAAGTTTACTTCAAGCCTCTATGTAAAATGATCTCATACAGGCTTCAATTGTTAAATTTTAAAACAGCACAAATGGTATCTCCACATTCTCTGCGACTTAAGATTTAATCAGTTGAATTATCAAAACTCGAGCACTCAGGCACTAACAGACTAAGAACAGCTGCATTCAGATATGAACAGCCTCTTATTGTAGCTACTGTACTCAGATACCAACAGACCCACACCTACTCTGTCCAGATGCTAACAGAGTCTCTTATCTGTGCAGGACTTTGTGCTGTACATCATGACTGGCCATACACATGTCTTTGGGAGGAAGCCCTTGCCAAGGGACAGAGAGAAGGACAGAGAGAGAGAGAGGAAGGGGAGGAAGCAGCTGAAAGTAGATACCTTCCTTTCAGCCCCTGACCTACTTATCCGTCACCTACTGGTCAGGAGAGATGCTGCCCTGCCTGGTCAAGATGCCAAACACGGTACCTGCTGCAGTACTTGCCATGTGCGCAAAGTATTAGGAATGCGGTGTGAATGTGCCCCATGGTGACCCCTCCCTCCCCCTCTCTCCCGCCCAGCTCTCGTGCGGCCCTTCCGAGGCGGTGCCGTCAGTCACAACGGGGTGGCGCTGTACAGGGAGGCCGAGCTCAAGCCGGGAGACCTGCTAGGTTTGGGAGGCCACTTCCTCTTCCTTTATCGCGACCCCCGCGTGACCCCCAGCCCGGCGCCTGCCTTGCCTTTCCCGTGGCAGCAGGATTCCTCGACACCCTGCTGCCCGGGGAGTGTGGTGGACAGACAGGAGGTTCTGCGCCAGTACCTCGGGTCCACTGACGCTGTGCTGAAGTTTCACCCCAGACACGGCGATGCCCTGCTGCAGGTGAGCACATCACGGTGAAGCCACTCACCCTCTGACCAGATCGTCAGGCGTCATTCTCACCCCCCACAATCGGATGCTTGTGAGTGTGGTTTCCGTTTTTTGATGCACTGCATTTCTTTCTTCTTTAAAATAGCATAATATGGGAAACATAGAAATTCAGAAATATTTAACGTGTCCCCCACAATTCTGGACAATTTACGCATCGGACACATTGAACGGCTTGTAGCGTAGTGGTTAAGGTACATAACTGGGACACGCAAGGTTGGGGGTTCAATCCCCGGTGTAGCCACAATAAGATCCGCGCAGCTGTTGGGCCCTGCAAGGCCTTTAACCCTGCATTGCTCCAGGGGAGGATTGTCTCGTCTAATGCACTGTACGTCATTCTAGATAAGAGTGTCAGCCAAATGGCATTAATGTAATGGATCTTTGATCTGATTGGTTATTGCACCACTTTGGGGTCAAAAGTGTCATGCTCCCTGTGACTTGCAGTCACACCCCCCCCCCCGCCAAAATACCAGAGGTATGTGCATAATATGAGGAGGTTAATTCCAAAGCACCCACTCCTGTAAACATATGGATGAGGATTACGGGAAAGCAGGAAGAATAATCTTTCACAACCACTTTCACAACCACTCAACAACTATAGTCAGCAATCTGCAGCTGATCTCCCCCCCCCCTTCCCAGACAATCAATCATCTGACCACTCCACCCAACTGCCAGTAAATGAATTCCTGCCTTTTCCTCTGCTACACAGTACGTTACAGTAGCTCAGCCTAGATTGTCCAGTCCTGAGCAGCTTGGCCAGTGCAATAGGGTAGTTGGAAGTGAATAGGAGATTACAGGTCTGGTGAGACTCTTCTTGCCAAGTTACATGTTGAATCCTGAAGGCTCACTAGGCTGAGTAAGGCACTTTCTTTCTGTTTCTGTAGCAAACAGCAAACCACTGTACGTAACCCCCCCTCTCTACTTATCTCTCTCAGGAGATCATGTCAAAGAACTCCTCTCCTGATGCAGGGTGTGGGCCTCTAGCGCCTGCGTACCTCCTGTCCGTTATGATCGACTACGCCTCCAAACACCTGGATCCTGCACTCATTCCTCAGCTACTGCTAAAATCAGCCAATCAAATCAAAGCTACAGTCTGGGTGAACCAATCAAAATATTTTGCTATATATTTATAGATGTCTATAATCCAATAACTTTCTCAACACGTCGTCAAATCAGTTATTTCAAGTAACAGTTTTTGTATTGCATGTATTTTCAAGTGGGTGTTAATGTTTTACTATTATTGGTACGTGTAGGTAACTGAACTGAATATCCAGGATGGGTGGGGGGCTCATAAGGCCTGAACTAAACAGTATACTTTGGTCTACAAATAAGGCAGGGCCACAATAATTTCCACAGGTGCCAGAATTTTGTGCTACACCCATGCCAGTGGTGACAGCAGGGACACATACTCTTCTTCCTGGTGGTCACTGTCTTGCTTGGGTCTCACAAATTTGTGAATACGTCACTTCTGTTAGCTTGGCTTCCCTGAAAAGGGGCTTAAATGGCTTTGAGAAAAATCTTGTTCTTTGTCAGTCTGTATATTTTTCTAGAAAAATCTCTTTAAACACTTTTCTTTGCAGGAAAACATTAAAGAATTTGGGGAGAAGCATCCCACACAAAAGTAAGAACTTGTGGTGCAATGTTATATTTCACATGTACATGCACAGCTATGTTCATTTGATTCCAATCATTCTAATGTTGAAGTTTTTTACCTTTATTAATTGTCTATGTTGCACAACACTGTTTTAGAAGTACATTTAACTTCTACATTAACCGTACGTGTGTGTGTCATACTGCTGCAGCTGATGCAGTTAATTGAGGTTTGGCATATTATATAAGTTGTGGAATATATGAAATAATTTGTGGAATATATGTCATCTAGTCCTACCGATCAGGAAGGGGAAGTGAGCACACCAACCATACAGAAGGTGTCTTCTGACCTTCGACCGCTGATGTTCTGGATGTCCAATGCCACAGAACTTCTAAACTTCTTCCAGGTCAAAGTAGAGGCCATGGAGAAAGAATGGGAATTTGAGGGTGAGATCGAGAAACTTAACTGTTCTTTTCCTGTAAATTGTTCAGGAATTTCTATTTCCAATTCCAACAGATTGTTTTCTTTCTCAGTTGAAAGGGGAGTGTTCTAAGAGTGTGTTTGTGTCTGTTTTATGTCAAGATGTCCTTGTCTCCTTGTCTTGTTCCATTTGTCTCGACAGGACCATGACTTTTATGAATCGGTAGATGGCAAATAATAATTCTAACAGATACTGAATAGGGAGTAGAACATAGTTCTAGTTCTGTAGTTGTATTAATTGATTTATATTCCCTTTCACAGCTCCAGGTGACCCTGTTTTGTCAGCTGACATGGATACCTGCTCTGAAGCCCTGGCGCAACTTGATGATGTCATAATGCACACCTTCCAGCAGTGTGTGTACCACTTGACTAAGGTGGGGGGATCTAAAATGGATGATCTCACATTCATTCCCAATGTCCCAACCTATTCCTGGAAAGTGAAGCCACCCACAAAACAACGCACTGTGCACGTGCCCTTCTGTTTTCATGGTCAGTTTCCAATGAACTTACCATCTGTTCCCCATCTCCCTTTCAGACACTGTATTCCCTCCTTCCAGCTCTGTTGGACACAAACCCGTTCTCCAGTGAAGAGAAGGGGAAGGACGCAGATGAGGTAAAGGAGGAGGGAGGGAGTGAGGGTGGTGGAGAAGAGCGGGAAGATGATGCGTCTTCTCTCCCTCCCACTGTCGCCGGTCTGGTGGATGTGTACCGGCGCTCCCTCGCGCTCTCCCGAGAGGCTTGCCTCTCCCCTCCGCTCACCTCCCAGACGTTTGGATATCTCTTCTTCTTCACCAACACCTCCCTGCTCAACACTCTGCTGGAGAGAGGTGAGGGGAGATGGGTGACAGGCGTGGTAGTCTAAGCAGTTGGCCTTTGTACTCATAACTGTGGAGTTATGGCAAGTATGCAGCAGCTCATTCCTTATCTCTGTTTACTTATAAACATTCTTCAACAATGAGCTACTGTCGCCCTCACATCCCAGTGTGTCTGTTTTTGCACACTGGCTTTCAGAAGAGTAAAATATGCATCTCTGCTCTGCCTCTCTGCCTCAGATGGGTTGTTCTCCTGGTCGCGGGCAGTTCAGATTCGCACAAACCTGGACCTGGTCCTTGACTGGCTGCAGGGTGCGGGATTAGGTGACATCGCTTCTGAATTCCTGAAAAAGCTGTCGATCACTGTCAACTTCTTATGCATCCCAAAGACCCGCCTCATCCAGGTGAGACCAACAGAGGGGCAGCCTAGCCAAGGATATTTGGAATAATAAGCATAGTGTGTTTCTCTATGCCAGCTTTCCCTTTTTTTGCCTCTGAGATCAAGAATGTGGCAGAGTCAATGATGATACCATAACCATTTCCACTCCTTTTTCAGTCGTCTTGGTCTGGACTGCAGGAAGACTATGCCTTACTAAGCCCCTCCCAGCTCCATCATCTTCTGACACATTATAAACTGGGACCTGCTAGAGCCCCGCCCACTTCCTGGGCCCCACCCCCTGAGACAGAACTTGGTGGAGGTGAAAGCAATGTCTGACTGTTTTGTCAACAACAAATCTATTTCAGTGTGAATGTTTCCAACTTTTTAATTTTATATTTTGCTTTCCTTTTGTACCAGATATTTTTGAAAGCTTCCTGGATCATCCCCCTCTAATCTTGCCCAATGAGACACCTCGACTGGACCTTACTCAGCCAATTCCGAGTCCTGAACTTCAACAGGAAGTGACACGCCTGCGCAGTTTCCTGTGGGGACTTGATCAGGATGAGCTTCCAGCCAATCAAAGGACAAGGCTATAAGACAATTATCCAGCACTGATAGGCATAGCAGTTGACTGAATTGAGGAAGGGAGAACATTATTTTTGAAGGCTCGTGCCAGTAGTAAAAATATGTTTTCATTTCAGGAGTGATATTTGTTATTCAGACAGGACTCTCTTAAAATGCATAATATTTTCACATGAAAAGAAGAGAAAGAGAAAATAATATAATATGAAAAAGATACTTAAACTGAAAAAAATATGAACTGCTTTGGACATGATTGTGAAATGTTAACAGTATCTAGACCTATATATAGCCCACTGTTAATAAATAAACACACTTTATTTTGATTGTATTTCACTCACTTGTGAATTTACTTACACAGAATGAATAAAAATGTATTATTAATTTAGCGGCAACATGTTTTTTGTAACACTTTATGGATCTGCAAAACTTCAAAATTACATAACCTCCTGAAGACGCAGAAGTACTCTATCAATACCATGAACATCTGCTCATTCAATGAGGTTTACACAACATATACATGTGTTTTGGCGGCACAGTTCCTTTATCGAAATTGTGAAATGTTAAAAATTCAGTGTAGTCCCTGTAGGTGGCGCAAAAGCAAAACTCTTTTCCAGGGTCATGTTTACAGTTAAAAAAAACTGGATTGGATTGGATTGAATAGTCAGAGTAAAATCTATGTATTGGCAATTTATTGATCCAAAATATTACATAAAACGGCCCTGAACATTTGGTGTATATTGCCTCATTTATGTTGCTTTCACAAAAGGCAATTTTGTGTTATTACATTTCTTTTTAATAAACTGCATATCTCATTAGCCTAACAGATGCTTTTCTGAAATTTCGCAAAACATCCTTTGTTAATCAATGAGGTAAACACGTCCATGTTTTATGGACCCGCATGTCGGAATTGTTTTCCAACTCCAATGGAGCTCCATGTCCTGTTACCTCGTGTTTGTCCACAGTTCTGTTTGTCTCAGCTAGGTAATGGCTTTGTCAACGGCTACCATGACACGCTCACTTGAACGGATGCACGCACAGACGTGACAAATGAGTTTTCTTTTCTTTTTTTGTTTGTTTTCTTACCGTTTGTGGGGTGACTGTAATTCTCTGGACGCATTTGACGTCACGTTAGTCTATCTTAAATTCAAATGATTGGATTTGTTTTTTCCTTCAAATTTTTTGGCGGGATTCCAAATCTTACTCTCTTCCGGTCAAACTGGCGCAGACAAGTTTACGGTAAAAGCATGCCGTAGCGTGAGAGCTTCTTACATCACTCCTTCTGATTTTCTTAACCCTTACTACCCAGGCACCATCACAAGAAGAAAAGGACAGACGATTTTAGTCACATCAAGTAAGAAACTGAATTATTTAGTGTTGGGCAATTATGAATCATGATGATCACCATTGTTGCTGTTGCCGAGTACATCAATGAAGTGTTTGTGATATTTTAAATCACAAAGTTGTGTATAATGTCTTTGTGGGCTGTGTGGTATCTATTTTTGCTGCAAATGACCCGACCTTTCCAGTAATTCATCACAGATATAGAGTTATAATGTGCAGCTGTTTCTTGGAAAATAGCAATGGGGGGGTCCAGGAACAGGAGCAGCCCAGTGATAGCGGTACAAGCAGAACATACCACAGTTCGTTCCCTGTGCCAGTGTACTGTGAATAGTGTCCAGTCAGCTTACATGTTCTGGTAAATCCCCTTTCTCCCTTCTCTCCCCAGGTGCAATGTTACACACCTGTTGCAGTGGCTCTCTGTAATTAGGATCACACCATTATTATGGGGGGAGGAAGGTGTGTTCAGGAGGGGGAAGTTGGGACAGAGACACAATGGACTGTAGTTATTCGCTCTCCCTCCTTCTATTTTCCCCCATCTTTGAAGTAATGAAAGATTCTTCCTTTCTTCAAAGGGAATCTGTTTCCTACAAAAACAGCTGAGTCAGATAAGAAAAGAGAGAGAAAGAGTGCTGGATAATGCAGTAAACTGTACTACACAAATAGGCCTCATCTGTTCGACAGCCGGTCAGTACATCGTGCCAAACGCACACATCGTGTGGATTGTCCAGTCTGAGGCAGGTTGGCCAGTGAAATAGGGCAGTTGGAAGTGAATGGGAGATTACAGGCCTGGTGATACCCTTCTTGCCAAGTTACATGTTGAATCCTGACAGCTCACTAGGCTGAGCCGCTGTAATGTATGCCAACACCCGAGGCATGAATAACAGGTAAATGAGGATGAAGGGCATTTCTGACTTTCGCAATGGAAAGCACATTAAGGTAGGACGCACAAGAGTGCTGTGGTTTGGCCCTTGCTTCAGGAATATTACTGTGTTTGTTTTGTGAAAGCAAGTCAAACATTTATGTGTATGATAAGATGAGTTCTTAGGAAGGTAAAACACAACTTGTTGTTTTGCGGTTGCCATTTATCTTTGTCTACTGTTCAAAATAAAGGACAGCCTTCCACTAGTTTTTTTTTATCCATTTGTTCCATTGCATTCATTTACTTCCTCCTCAGTCTTTCTCAGAAGGACCCTTTGAATGTAACCATATATCATGTGTCCATACTGACAATCACTGGCAGGGATCTGTCATTGTTATGACAATAAATAACGTGTTATTTAGCTGACGCTTTTGTCCAAAGTAACTTTCTTTTGCTGAGACTAAGCAGGGCACAATCCCCCCTGGAACAATGTGGGGTAAAGGGCCTTGCTCAACAGCTGCATGGATCTTATCGTGGATACACCAGGGCTTGAACCACCAACCTTCCAGGTCCCAGTCATGTACCTTAGCCACTAGGCTACAGGCTTGTTGGCACTAGGCAGATATTTAGCAATTCTGTGGTTTCCAGACTCAGCTGTCAGTCAGGTTTTTGTGGGGATTTCATCCTTCTGCTCCTGTGTTTGATATTGGACTGACACCAACTGAAATGGGGATGCAGAAATGTGCTTAGACAGAGAATCTGGGCCTCCAGAGGCAGCTCTGTGCCTGCAGAGAATGGGAGGGTGAGTGAGAAGCCAGTTTACCCGGGGGGAAATATTGACTTTCTCCCGAGCTAGCGGGGTTACGTCACTGAGACATTATTTATGAAAGAGTCCTGTGATGTCATCTGTGGCAGTCTGAGACTGGCCAGTGTTTGCAGGGGTTTTAGAGCAGCAAGCTGCGAGAAGCAGGGGTCTCTTTTTTCCCCTGACTAAGGCCGTGGGTTTGGAGGGCTCAATGCTGGATTGAGTTTGGTGGTCTGTGTCTTTTTTCTCCCCAGGTCCTGGAGATGTGGGAATGGGCCTGCTTCCGACAGGCCCGGTCTCTGTTGAAGGCCTGTTCCATTTTGCGTCACGATGTTGACTGAGCAGACCCCACACTTTACTTCCATACAGCGCAGCAGGCCTGGGTAACACTGCCCTTTATTTTTAGCTGTAATCTGCCGGCTCTTGTTTATTTAATGTAGCCTCCCTTTGATGGCATAGAAAATTCTTTGGGTTTTTTGTTTTAGCAATTTCACTGCCAGGGCAGGGGTCTTTCCAGTGGTGCTTCTCAGGAAAAATAATATTTGCGCAAATATTCATGCTAAACAAGCTTTTTCCATATAAGAAATGCAAGAATACGCACGACAGGAATTTCTCCATGCTTCGCTTTGATTCTGAAAAATCAGCAGGGGTAATGTACCTGTAGATGACGCTCATTTCCAAATATGTAGATTTTTATGTATTTAAGTTCTCTCAACACCTCAGCATGACCCCAAATCCCCCCCCCCCCCACAACCCTAAACCTAACCCTAACCCTAACCCCCCTCTCCCCTTTCTCCACATTCACTTTGCCCTGCCTTCCAGTGCCCAGGGACGGGTGAACTCATCCGCACATTCACCCGAGCTCTGCTGTGGCTGTTTCAGGGGCTGAGCAGTCTGTTCATCGTGTGCCACATTGCTATTTGCTGCTCTTGTATTGTCGTAGCGCGTTTCACTGTGTCGTTAACTTTGCTTTTGTGCTAGGTTAATTGGCTAAATACCTTAATTGATAGTTTGATGATGATAATTATCACTTTGGTTTCAACTGGTTGCTTTAATGTCGGTTAAGGCCAGTGTACATTCACATAGAGAGCAAATCCCTTCAAATTCTGAGCCAAAGCTCACTTTCTCCATACAGTACAGAGGACCTCGAGACTGCAGGACATAAAGACTGCGGAATGTCTTGTACTTGTGTGAGCGATGTCACAGTGCAGCTATTCGAATAGCTTGAATTGTTCTGAAGTGACTCCTTGGGATAATTCACGCCCGCATCTCTTGGGATAAAACATCCGTCTCTTGCCCAGTGCATTCCTGCGTACGTTAAAAGAGTGAACACCGGTCAGACACAAAAGTGGTCCGACATGAATGGCATGCCTGGGATTATTACCTGAATGAATAACTCCTAATGATCCATCAGTGTCAGACAGAGGCCTGTTTAGCAATATCCGGCTTCTGATCCACAAGTCCCCGGCCTCTGATGATAGGACGTGAGGATGTTTGGGGAGGGCCCCGCCTCCTTTCGGCACTCTAAAGGGCGTTCGGTCAGGAAGTGGTGTCAGTGGTGATGCAACGCAAGGGAAAGAGGCGACTCCTGTGGCAGGCTGTAATGGGATATCTGGCCAGCCATTGACAGTTTAGGGGCTTAGCGCTGTTGGGAGAGTTCCAGAACACACAAAAGAAAACAAATGGGACAAAGGTGAGAAGGATATTGAGTCACTGGAGCTGAGATTGATTTTTTACAGTCTCGTAAAAAAAACTGGAAGATTAATACATACAGCTCTCCCTGCCCCTCTCTTAATGTGAATTAAGACAAAGAATGGTTTGCCTCTGTCCTCTCTCTCACCCCCCCCATTCCAAACCCCCCACCTTCTCTCTGATTGTCTGTCTGTTTTGTTCTTTTCCAGGGAATTTCCCCCTGTCTATGACTCCACCATTCCAGGCATACCTTACATTCCTCCTTGCAAAGAGAGTGTGGGAGGGTGGGGGTGGGAAGGATTAATACAGCAAAGCCACACTGGCCACTGTAACTGGACACCTATCGCCAGTCAGTCAATAAAACATACATATGGACACTCAGAACAAGGAACATACAATGTACAGTAGACATGTATATGCAATTAATGGGTTCATACTGGTTCATAAAGGGTGAATACCAACAGAAACCGACACATGGATGTTTAGAAATACACAAATACTGACACATCACAATTAAATTACACTGACATTAAGTTATAATTCATTGGAGCGTGGGCAGTGAGAAGGCTCATATGTTTTAATACATACAAAACGCATAGATTGACACTGTGCTGGTAAATGTCTTTGAAAGGTTCTTATTCATAACCGCTGAAACTGAGAAGGTGAATAATGTGCATCTACACAAGGAAAGTAATTACATTTATAAACACTCATGAGAGTGAATATGGTGCACACATATTAAAATAGCAATTAACTGAAATGGAAAATATACTGTCTACCTGCAGGATATTACTGAACGGGCTAATATAGTGTCGACATGCTCAATATTTAAAGAACAATCAACAACTCTGACGCACCCACTGCCGTAATTACCTCTGCCTTTTCGGGAGCGGATGACATGTCAAATGGGCTAAACACCGAAATCACAGAGGCCCTAAATCAGACAACATGGAATTGTAAGATCACTCGACATGCAGACGCAGAAGGGCCCCTGGCTCCAGCTCTCCCCCCGTGGAACGACACAGCTCGTGAGACAGACTGAGACGTCATGGCATTCCTTCTCCCATTGTCCACACGTCCCTCTGCTTCTCTCCTCGGGCCCTGTGTGTGTCAGCATGCCCCCCCCCACCCCCCTGCCCCCCGCCAAAGAAAACATTGGCAGACATGCTCACTGTCTGTCTGACGTCGGCAAGCGGGAAGGATGAGCGATAAAGAAGGCTGTTACTGTATACGATACAGTGGCCCCTTGGTATAACAGTGGATTAAGGCTGACACACACACAAACACACACAGTGAGTGAGAGTGAATGCGCAATAGTGTCTCCTGGGTAGCTTTTCTACATGAGAAAGAATGTGCTAAAAATAGAGTCTTTAGTCCATCGGCCACTGAGTATCTGGTGGTGCTCTGGGGTGCCGTACTGTCCGGTGATAGAGTACCCACCCTTTGCCTGCTGTTTTGCTTTCCTGAGAGGGAACCAATGGCTGTTCTCTGGAAATGTCTTGTTATTGTTCCTTGCTGTTATCAATGAATACGTATGACTTGGAAGTTGGGAGCTTGAGTTCTGGAAGAAGAATATCCCAGAGAAGGTGGCTACCAAAACTCCCACTCCCACACAAACACACACCATGAAAAGGGGGCTTATGAGGCTGATTTACAAATGTCCTGTCAAGTGACTGGTGTGTTAACCCCGTCTACCTCAGGGTTAAGCTCTCGCCCCCACATTAGCTGAGAGAGGAAGAAATGGAGAGACGGATGCAGACAGGAAACATACAATGACAGGAGAGGAAAGAATGTTTAGGCCGACTGAGAATGAGGGAGAGAGAGAGAGAGAGAAACCGAGGAAGAGGAAGGAAGAAACAGACAGAAAGAAAAAGTATGCACACACCAACAAGACTGGACGCTGAGATGTCTTAGCACTGCACTGAGATGGACTGAGAGGGAGGGAGAGAAGGGGGGATGGAAAGAGTACACAGTAAAACGTTCCTTATTGCGTGGGTTGCCCTCCTTTCCCCCTTCTCACTTCCTCGCTCTGTCTGTGACCTATTGCTTCAACTTGCTCATTCAAGGATTTCTTCACTTTACAGACGCAAAACAACTTGGAACGTGAAAGGGTGAGAGAGGGTGGATGAGCAATAGAAAATGGATGTAAGCAGACTGTGTGCACGTGGACACGGGCACAAACACACCGTGCGCTCACACACACCGTGCCATTTCATTCCACGAAACAAGCGGTCCCGAGGGATGCCTTTCAGTGTGCCCTAAAGAATCAATCTCATAGTTTTGTGGGGATTTTTGCATGCAGAATCACAGGAGCGCGCACCTTTCACTAACTAAAGGCTGAGAGGCAACAGCAGCAAAGGGTATCGAAGAAGAACTGCTGTTGTCAGTCAAGCGAATTTGTTTTGCATAGCTTCCTAATCCTCTTGGCGACTACTTTATTTGCAACTATTTTGTTCCAAATCCTCAGAGATACGTGTGTGTGTGTGCATGTGTGTGTGTGTGTGTGCATTGGGAGGGACAACCCCCTGCATTGTTTGGACAAGATACAACAGTAAATTAACTCTGTTTCCCTAGCATGCAAAGGGAGAGTAATAGACGTCATTTTATTGCTCAATGACAATTTTATTGTGTGTCACCATTTCTCTTTCTCTAAAAATCCATTAACACACACACTGCCTCTCTTGACGTAAATGGAAGGGCGGGGGTCTATGGTTGCCGGCAGTGGGGTGGGGGGTTGTCAGGGCTTAAAATGATAGATTGTCTTCGGACACTACTTGCCCACCAGACATTGTGCGGGGGAAGGGAGTGGGGTGGAGGGGTCAAGGTTTTATCACATTTCATAAAAGTAAATATTAACACTAATTTGGCTTCCTTGTTGCACTGTGGACAGTGGGTCTTTGCACAACAGATTGTGGATTCCCCCTTTAATGATGAGAAAACATCAAAATGACTGCCACATAAAACTCTTCTCGTAACTTCCCTGCTGTGCCAATCTCCTGTTTTCCAAAGTTGCAACATCAGACTTTCAAGGAAAATCGAGATGAAAAATAAGTGATAGAAAAATAGCGTTAGTAAGCTACACATAATTAAGAAATGTCAGTTGTAGAACAGTTCTTAATGTATAATGATACATTTTCTATAAACATTTTCTATAAACAACAATAGTGAGTGCTACAGATGAACATATTTTACAATAGATTTTAATTTCTTATGAGAACGTTTCATAGGAAACCACTGTGCTTGCTTTACTGTTTAAACAGTCCGAGTAAACGTTACAAAATCATAACATAAAGCAAAAGTATTTCCTGAGGAGGAAATGACAGATTCCAAGTCTGTGCCTTTCCCTTAAAGGGTCAGTTACAGTACATTGCCACTGGATTCATTCACAAAACATCCCACTGTTCATTCCACTGCTTGATACAACAGAAGCATCCCACTGGAGTCGATGATTGTTTCAGTTCAATAACTGGATGAAAGTCTTTCCTAAGCAGTGGTTTATCTGAGTTGGTGGCTGAGCATTCCCCCGCTGTGTCTTGAGGCTGGATTAAAGGAGTTAATGTGTTCAACTGCACATGAAAGCCTGCATGTGTGTGACATCACCACGAGCAGGCAGAGACAGACGAACAGTCATGCACATGGACTGACAGACATAACATTATTGTACCTGCAGAATAAGCCATAGACCCCCAACATCGCCGGTCGAGGGACTGACTGAGAGGGAGAGTGACTAACTTCACTCTTTCTTTAATTCCTCCCCAGCTGTGTCTTCAAACGGCCTTTTGATGTGGGAAAGTAAAAGGCCAAGTGTGTCAATATCTCCCTCCATCGCTCGCTCACACTCATCCATTCCTTCTTTATTCATTTTTCTCTTTCTCTTTCATTTCTTACTTTGTGCCCTGAGAAACAGGAATACAACCTTTTCCCCACAACTCCTCTGTCAGCCCACATCCGTAGTCTCTCCCAGTATCTGCGTAATGGGATCTAATCCAGTTGACTGGGACGTATATACAGTATACAGTATATACAGTATATATTTTAACCCTCCTCTGTTTTTGAGGATACTCATTTTTGCCTTTGCAACAGTGTGCTATGCTTTACTGCACCTGACTTAATCTTTCCAGCCCAGACGGTTGGAGTGCATATACTGTATCAACTCTCTCGCTTTTTCTGGGTGTCAGTGTTAATGTACTGTGGGATCCAGTCAGTGTTTCTATACAGCGCTGTACCTCTCTACTTCTTTTTCTCTCACTCTTTCCTTTCCTCAGGAGGAGGGGGAAGAGGGGGGAAAGTGGAAACAACAGTCTTGTGTGTGTGCGTGCGTGTGTGTTTATGTGTGTGTTTCTTTTTTGGATGGGGGGGCAGCGATGAAAGAGTTTGCTTTAACTATGTTGTATAAAATATGCGATGTGTCTGTTATATATTCACATGGCACTTTAGGTCTACACAAGAGAATATAATACACTATTGATTTGAAGCCAGTAGGCTACTATAAGAGGAAAAATATTGATGTAAGTTATGATAGGGGAGAGGAGATCAGATTGACTGATATAAAAATGAAACAATAGCCTTTTAAACCTTTTGTGGTGATAGAGAGAAGGGAAGATATTTTGAGATTAAAAGATAGAAAGAGAGGTAGATGGACTGATAGACAAAAAAGGTGGGGGGGGGGGGGGGGGGCAGAGGAAGTACGAGAGATACCGTCAATCCAACCAAAAGATATAAAGAGGGAAAGTGATACAGGAACGGAAGAAAAGAAAAACAACGGAACATTTTCTAATTTTTTTTAGAAAAGCCAGGCAGACACCGCGCACAGAGCGAGGGGGAGGAGGAAAGAGAGAGAGAGAGAGTGAGTGAGTGTTTTTTTTATGAATGAAATGGTGACTCAGGCCGATGTGTCATACACCCCGACGTCTTTATAAAGGGAGTTTAAACAAGCCTAAACATTTCACTGCGCGAAAAATAAGGCTAACACACACTCGCATCCTTCTCTCTCTGTGCACTTATCTGTCTCTCCCTGTATCCATCTCTCCATCTCTATTTGTCTGTATGTCTATTTCAAACTATCGGCCAGTTAAAAGTTAACTGAACTAGCCTATCCTATAACTTTAACTCGTTATAGGATTGTCTTTTTCTTGATCGGTCAATTTTGGGTCATTCATTCAATCAGCGGATTTCTTCATTCATTCTCTCTTCTGCCTCTCTTTTTTCTTCACCGTATTACCTCCCTCAATTATTACGCGGAGTGAGCGAAAGAGAGAAGAAACTTGGAGCACGTGACCGTTTCCGGAGTTCCATTTATTTATTTATTTTCTTATTTGTTTATTTATTTATTATTTAATAGTGTTTATCTACTTATATCAAACTTATTTGTACCCTGGACCTGAACAAATATGAAATGTAAGTGCCTTTTCTTTTACTATAGTATGAGTTTTCTGAATTTATTTGACTACATCAGTGTCAGTGTGAACTTTCTGATCACATTAGACTATGTCATATGATTTGCATAAGTAGACAGTTTAACTGCTGTGGGTGCAAACGGAGGTAGCAAAGAAACTAATACTTATAGTAATCAAAACAGTAACTGTGCTGTGGTACAGCAGTCATGGAAAGATATGGTATCAATAGTTCTCATTACATAATTAGTCGAAATGCAGTGAAAATGATAACAATATTCAAGCCATAATAATCATGTTTGTTGAAAATTTGCCACAGCTATTTAATTGCGTGGCATTTAATTGGCAGAAATGGGATTAAGTGTGGGTTTAATCCTAAATATGTTGATTGTAATGTCAATATGGTAATACTGTGATGTACAGGTGTCTTAGGTCTAAAAATGAAGTTTCAGACTTTTTTCAGTTGTGTGCACTCCGATCATATTACTAATCACTGACATTATTTCCCTCCTCAGTGCTGGTTGACACGTCCTTCTCCCTCCTGTTCTCTCTGCTGTTGGCACAGCCAGCTTTACTTACACTGGCAGCCCCGCACAATCATCGGCAACTTGAAAGCCTGACCAATCAGACGAGAAATTTGCTCAAACTGACCAAGGACCTTTTGGTGAGTTCATTACCATGAGAATCGCTCCGTTACACGGTTTTATTGCTGCTGCAGCAGGGTGGTCTACAGCGTGAGGCTATGTTTGACGTCAAGTGATCAAATGCATGAATGTTGCCTGGAGAAACCAGATCAGGCCTCGTAATTATGGCACCCTCCCTGTTACAGATGGGCCGTGGGCTCAGGGTAGCATTGTTTGGTTTTAAGAGTGTTAACCTTCCCCTTTGTAGTTTCTGCTCCTTGTGCTGAGAGCACTTACGCACTACATCTGCACGGAAAAGAGCTTCTGTTGAACTGGTGTAATGATCTGTAAAGAAACTGATTCCAAGCAGTCTTTTTTTGGGCGGTTTATGAGGTGGATCAGGACCAATGATGGACTGGTATTGTGGTCAATGTTTTCTTAACCCACTTCATACACTGACCCCTTCAGGGGTCAAGGCTGGGACATTGAAAGTGTTCAAAATACAACACACATTCAAAAAAATGCTAATAATAAAAAAGGCCTTTAAGTTTCCTGATTTTGGGATCTGAACCAACAACCTCCTGGTCCTTATGACACTGTCCCATCCCTTAGCACACTGCCACTTAACTGGGAATGCTACTTTTACACTTTCTTGGTTTTTTAAGTTAGGATTTTACTCTCATATTTATTAAATTGATATTATCATTTAGTTTACTGTGGGCAAGATCCAATAGGGGCTGATTAAAGAAATGTGATTTGTAAGTCTGAGTCTTCAAAAGTCAATGTGTGTGCATTCTAATTGAGTGCATGATGAGTAATCCATGTGTAGTTTCCCTGTGCGCTGTAATTGCCACTTTGATGTGTGCACACATGTTGCACTGTTTTGTGCATATGCCAAGAGTTGGTTGTAAGGGGAAGCACTAGATTATGCTTTGTCAACAGTTGAAGGTTGTTTGATTGTCATTTATTTTGTTTGTGTTGTGTGTATACAAAGTACAGTTGTTTTCAGGGCATAGGACTTGTGTGGTGTGTCCTTTAAGTCTGACTATACATTAGTATGTGTTGTTATGAACACTATTACATCCAGATGTGAGGGAACAACCAAATCAAATAATTAACCAGCAAAATCTAGCGGTTGTACAGCTAATGCCACCCAGAAAAAAAAACGAAAAAGAAAAACCCATATATATATATATATATATATATATATATATATATTTTACATTTTTTCAATGACATGAACCATTTATTTTGGTTTCTTTTCTCCTTGTGTTATGTTCCACTTAACAAGGGTCATGGCTAGGAAAGAAAAATAGGATGGGAGTAAACGGAAAGTCCCCACAAGAAAGCAATAAAATGGTGTGTGTGTGTGTGTGTGTGTGTGTATGTGCCTGTCTGTCTGTGTGTGCATGAATACGTTAGTGTTTGCATTGAGTGTAAATAGTTGTGGCTGTGTAGGTGTGGTGTTTAGTGTTTAGTTTTCGGTCTCCACAGCAAAGTTCCCTGATAAAAATCAAAGGGATTTATCACATTCCAGAATTTGCATTGAGGAAAAGAGAAGGGAAGGGAAGGGTATGTTTACAAATGAGGTAATGATATAAGACATGGAGAAAGTGAGGATAAGAGAGCAGGAAAGAGGTGTGGACCATGAGGTAGATGGGCAGAGCAGATTAATTGATAGAGGAAAATAAATGAGTTAGGTGCAGAAATGGCAGTGGGGATAGACTATATATCTCTTTACCATCTTTGTTACAAAGCAAAGGACTCAAAAATAGATCAAACAGTTATAAAATTGAGGATGAAAGAAAGGTTTGCTTGAAGGAAAGAGAGAGGAGAGGTGGAAAAGGAATACGCCTATAGAAAAAACTGTGTCTTGAGAAGAATGGATGTGGGTAATTTTAAAGTGCACTGTGCCACAGACAGTGCAGAGAGGCTGGGAAAAACATGGGGAAAGCGTGAGAAAGTAGATGTCAGAGGAAAAAACAGACCAACAACCAGAACAAAACACAGAAGAACACATGGAGACAGATATTAACAATAAGTTAGGATACTGTGCCAAATTATTCACAGTTTATTATGTTTGTCAACATTTTAATTGGAAAAATCTAAACATTAGTTAGAACTTAACTGAGCTAGGACAATTCAAATTGTGTTGTTCTGCATTTGGCCCGCATAATTTAAGCTTTTGTCATACGCTGTTAGTACTTAAGGCAATTTGGAATGAAAAAAGGAAATGGAGTAAGCACATTGAGAAAAAATGAACAGTACCTTATGCACACATTATTTCTTGCTTCTTTCTCTGTGAAGTTTTTTTTTTGTCTCTCTCTAGTGGTCATTATGGAAAGTGCAGCTAGTTTTCAAGTGAAATACGTAATTGAGGTTTTTTTTTAGCCCTGACCCTGGAGTTTCCCTTCAGGTCTGTGTTGTCTATTCCATGTTCTACTCTTAGTCACTGGATATGTTGTTATGCTCTTTTCAAAAACATCCTGTGGTTTCAGGTCACTAACTTTTATTGTTAACCTTTAAAGTGGAATTTGTGTGAACTCGTATTCTTCAACTCTAAGTCAACTTTGCTATTACTTAAAATAAGATGACATGACAAAAAAATCTTTAAAAGGAGATTCCGTTAACTGCACATACGCTCTCACCATATCTACACTGTACACATTTTTACATATTTTCAATATACTAATGATGCTCATCTTTTCTTCCAGAATGACCATGTAATCGACACAGAGATTGAGCACAGATTCACATCCCTCCCAGCTATGACCAACAAAGCAAGTCAGCTCAGTTCACTAAAGGTACTAATTTAGTTCACATCTCTCTTTGACTTTCCATCTCATTGTCAGTGTTCAGTTACATTCAGTTATTGTCTTACCAACTTTCTTAAATCAGTCTGTTTTACACGGTTTGCATGTGCTGGCTTTATTGACCCTCTCTCTTGCTCTTTTTATATCTTCCTTTAGTTGAAGGAAACTCTACAACAGCTTCTCCTGGATTTCAAGTCCTTCGAGCTCCACTTTGAGTGGCTCAAGCAGGCTTCTCGGAGACATAGACTGCAGACCTTGCCGAACTGGACCAAATTGATTCCCCTTATCAAGACACTCAGTGACAACCTCCAGCATCATGTAGGGGACTTATCTAAACACTGACTGTTATTTCAAAGCATACAATGCATTTTAAATTTTCACAGCACATATTTATCAACTATTATCAACAAAGCATCCTTTCCACATTGTACTGCACACAGCAGTCATATTCTCTCTTATCTTCTCCTAGATGTCGAAGGTGGGCGTGACGCAGCTTCCATCTCCCACACCCTCCCTCCCACCCTTCCCCAGCATCTGGGACACGGGCAACGCCTCCCTAGAAGTGCTGCAGCGGTTCCGCCTCTTCTGTGATTGGGCGTCTCGAGCCCTCCAGACCCTCAAGTCCAGGAACTGATGGCTGAGCCATGACGGTCCACTACATGGCAGACCTCCATGCATACAGTGACCACGGTCATTTCATTGGATATTACGAGAGGGGTCCAAGTAGAGGCTCCAAGTGGTTCCTTGTAACTTATTCCCTCTTACTTTCTTTTTTTTTACCCATTTGGTTCATGGTTATTTGTTATTTATTTATGTATTTATTTATTTATGTTAGTTATTTATTTGATGCTATTATTTATTTTGTTTTTTCATTGCATTATTATTACACTTACTTATTTTTAGAGTTGTGAATTGAGGTTTTCATACCCTCCCATACCTTCTCACTCCACACTACAACTGACAAAATAAGGGGGAGGGTGAGACACAAGTAGCACTTCTTTGATTCAGAGCCTCTTATGAAACTGATTGTATTTTCAACAATTTTATTTTGTATGTCATATAACATGACTTATATGGTATTTGCAACCTCCTGCCACTAGATGTAGCAGTTAGACAGGGGAATGAAATCTTTGTACTGTGCTGTATTTAGTGTAAATACGTTGTCCCTTAATCTCTGAGCCTGGATCAGTTTTAAAATTTTGCACAAAGTTTTTTTTTCTGGCATGGATTAGGGCTTAGTTAGCTGATTTTGAATCAGTGTTGGGGGAGACGAGTTTATTGGAGCATTTATAAGTACACTGTACAGGATTGTGATAATATATTACTACATAGCAGTACATACTTGCACCAGAATGTACTTAGCTTATTATTGTATAAAGTGCGATTATGTATTATATTTCCACAACATAATGTGGAAGTCAGCATTCAGTGAAATCATTGTCATCAAGTCACTTCACTTTTAGCGATATATTTTCCAGCTTGTAGTATTTTTATACAGTATTTACTATTTATTATTTTATGATAATTTATTGAAATTGCACAGAAGCGAGCCTTCTGTGATTTTGTACTTTTATACTATTGTAATATGGACTTTTTTTTTGTGCTGTTATCACTGTTTTTACTGAAAATGAAATATTGTGCTACAACCAAAACTGAATGTTCACACATGCAGGGCCTGTATTATACAGACACCGGAGGGCAGAAATGTGAAATGTGTATTTTGAACATGGAAAGAAATAATAAAGTATCCTGATACAACTGAACAAATAAACCAAATTTATTTATACAAAATAACTGATGTTTTCCCTATCCTCCAATTCCAACTCTCCATATGTTTCTATCGCATGTCCCGGTTAGGACCTTATCCTAATATATGTCTCTGAGATGTCCAGGTTGGTCAAGGCATGCAAGGAGGAGGATCTAACTAAAAACATGGGATTCAGCCACATTAACAGGAGTATTTTCAAGCAAAATGTCGTTTCTTTTGGTCAAAGGCAATGCTACTGGACTGGGTTCTGAGGCATGGTAACGGTTGCTCTCAGGTGGTCATTGGTGGAATTACAACCCAACGGTGTGGAATGCACAGCTGAGATTGAGAACAGATGGGGAAGGGGAAATGCCAGAAAATTGACAGGAAGACAGGAATACCCTTGGCTCTGCTCTGAAAGTCACACAGTCAAAGAAGGAATAAACGGGGTTTAAAATGTTAAAGACGGAACTATGAAATACATAAATGAAGACAGTTTATAATTTTGTGAACGCCAGCGATCTTGCGATCAGCGATCTCACAGACTTCTGTCCAGCTGTTTGAGTTCCTGATGAAACGAACAGCTTTTCAGACAAGTCAGTAATTTAATAGTAATTTAGGAAACAAAAAGGCTACAGTTAAATCAATAATAATACAGATAAACTAATAATTGGCATCTAGGCCATGGCTAAACACAAATCGCAAATACGGGTTTTGCGTGAATATCTCAGTAGTCAATCAGTAAAAATGACCCTATAGTAAAGTAAAAACACCACAGTCCATCCTGCTGAAAAGCTGAACATAGCCTATGAAAAAGATAACCGGAATGCATTTAATTGCAACCGGCATCTATTGGCTGATCTGATCGTGATAGGCATATTTTTTCTCTCAGGTGAATAACCAACTTATTTACATTTCTCGTAGACTGTGTAAACCAAAAGGACCCATTTGAGGCAGGAAATAATGTGTTGTAATGAAAAAATATATAATGACCGCAAAACTACATTTCCTATCAGGCGAAGCGATGCAGTCGTCATATTTCATAGGCGTGTCTTGCTTTCCCTGAAAACCCTCAAATTTCCCCTTCCTATCTTTATCGTAAAACGTTTAATTGAATTATTGTATATAGTGTTGATTTTCAATAAATAGGTAGACTTCTAGGGGTTCAAAACTAAATCAGCCCCAAAATTCTGATCTTGACTCTCTTAACCAATGGAAAAGACGGTCGGACGGCAAAAGGGAGCCAATAGTTATCGCCGTTGCTGAGAGGCGGCAGCGGGCGGGTGACTGCTAGTTAGTTTGTGCTCGAGATTATTGTTAAGGTTGTATGGTCTTACACTGCGGGTTCCAATCCTTTTTTATAGAATAACACTATCTATAAATGCAACTAAACAAACTGTGAATAACAAATAGCTACATTATGCTACATGCAAAACACATATCAAAAACCAAAACGGCGCTTATTTATTTCGCTTGAAGGAAGACTGAAATTGATTCGAGAAGGCCGGTTTCGGATGGGGTTCGGTTGGCGACGGTCAGTAATAGTTAGCTTATTCTATATTGCATCGCCTTGGTTAGAAACGTGGAGGTGGGTGTTAACTTGTTTTTCCGTGGTTTGTGAAACTGGTACCTAGCAAGCTAGCTATCTACATTAGGGACGATATGATAGGGACAGACGGATACAGAGAGAAGGTGAGAGAGGAGGGGAAAGAAGGAAGGAGGAGGTGGGATTTAAAGGGGAAGGTGTACGGTTTGAGTGTTGGCCGACTTATTATAGAGGGTGCAGTATGGTATAAAATTGTTCATAAATCTATTTCTGTGCGCATTTATTTTGATGACTCTTAATTACGGCGTTCCAGCTGGTTTAGTAAACACATTAGCAGAATAAGTTCTAGTTTAGCATGACATATTTATGGATATTTCATATGGTTTTAAATGACTGATGCTACGGATAAGATTATGAAATGTAGTTCACCAAGTTGCCATTTATTATCACTGTTACCTGCTCTGTGCATCATTCCTCCAAATGCTTTCACCACTGCAGTTAATGCTGATGAATTCCTCCCGACACAGGGAGTGATGGATCTTGTTTCTGTGATGGATCTTGCATGCTCTGTATTGTGTGCAGACAGCATCCTGTGCACTGCTGACTTTTAATGTTTTTATTGTATATTTCAGTTTTCCTGTATTCTTTCCTCTTGGTATTATTATTATTATTATTATTATTATTATTATTATTTCTACAGATACTCTCCATCTTGTCAAATAAAGGATGTGTAAAGAGAGAGGAGAGGGCCTGAAGAGGAGGGACATTTCAAGGCAACTGAAACAATATCCAATCAGCAATGAACAAACTGGGGAAGGAGTTGCTTAGAAAGGGTTAATATACTGCACAGCAATCTATAATAACTCCCCACCCCAACACCATGGCTAACACAGTAGCCACCCTGGTCATCAAAACGGAACTCCTGCCCAGCCAGTCCGCTGCCTCCCTCTCGCCTTTCCCCTCCCTGCTGACTGCGGGCGAGGAGGCCGATGAGGACGGAGAGAGGGAGGAGGAGCAGCAGATGGAGAAGGAGACTAGCCAGGTGGTGCTCACGGAGGTGGAGATGGCCCCCGCTCCGGCCGCGCCCCAGAACCCGGAGCACCCCTTCCAGTGCCTGGACTGCGGGAAGACATTCAAGTGGTCGTCCAGGTTGGCCCACCACCAGCGCAGCCACAACAACGAACGGCCGTACCGCTGCAACCTCTGCCCCAAGGCCTTCAAGGGCTCGTCCGCACTGCTCTATCACCAGAGGTAGGGGCGCCATTGCAGGCCCAGTTACTTTACTCCTCGTCCTGTGTATACCATTGTGTAAGAAGCCCTCCTTTTCAACCTTTGTAATTAGTGTATTATGCTGTGAACCCCCCCCCCCCCCCATGTATTTTACTTGTCTTTTAATCATGACATGACACTGGAGTTGTTGTTTTTTGATCCAGGTCACACTCTGGTGAAAAACCCTACAAGTGTGAAGACTGTGGAAAAGCTTTCAAACGCTCCTCACTCTTACAGGTGAGTCATGTTTCTGCACGGATAGAGTGAAACCCGCTTCGGCTTTACACTGTTATCATTCACAGTTGGTCTTCTTACCAAGGGATTGAAAGCCCATACATTTTGTGTATGAGAAACACCGCAAAGGTTGCTAATTACTGAATTGAGAGTGTTCAATAACTCCATTGCTTTCAATTGCCTGTGGCACTTTGTCACACCCGTGACACTTTCAATTTTTGTGGAACGACACTTTTTCGGGATTAAGAGTGTTCAGGTGAGAACATATTTATGACCTTAAAGAGATGACAACACCGCTGCCATTCTGCCGATAGGTCCACCGCAGTGTGCACACGGGCCTGCGCACGTTCCAGTGCCCCTACTGCCCCCTGACGTTCAAGTGGAGCTCGCACTACCAGTACCACCTGCGGCAGCACACGGGCGAGTGCCCGTACCCCTGCGACAGCTGCCCCAAGGCCTTCAAGAACTCCAGCAGCCTCCGGCGGCACAAGAACGTGCACCTGGGCCTAAAGCCCTACGTGTGCGCCGTGTGCACCAAGGCCTTCACGCAGTCCACCAACCTGCGGCAGCACATGCGCATCCACACCGGCGAGCGGCCCTACGTCTGCGGCGAGTGCGGCCGCTCCTTCACGCACTCCTCCAACCTGGCGCTGCACCGCAACTCGCACGCCGAGGGCAAGGCCAAGGGCGGCGGGAAGACGCCGGCCGCCGCCGCCGAGGCCGTCGCCGTGGGGATGAGCGACGTGGTGGGGTTCGTCAGCCAGGAGGCCGGGGTGGGGGTGGAGGTGGGGGAGGTGTTCCTGTCGCATCACGCCCCCGGCCAGGCCCAGACCCTCCTGCCGCAGCTGACGCTCAGCGCGGGGCCCGGCTCGGAGGGCGCGGGCCCCGGCTCGGAGGGCGCGGGCCCCGGCGTGCTGCTCTACAGCTGCGGCAGCTGCAGCCAGACCTTCGGCGCGCAGGCCGAGCTGGAGCAGCACCAGGCCCTGCACCTGGGCGTGCTGGGACAGGCCGGGGAGGCCGGGGCCGGGGAGGACGCGGGGCCCGAGGGCGGGGTGGGCCTGGTGGGGGCCGGGCCCCTGCTGGCGGACTTCGAGGAGGTGGTGGAGACGACCACGATCTCGGAGAACGGGCACGGGGCGGCGGACCTCCTCGGGCTGGCCGGAGGCGCGGACGCAGGGGGGGCCCAGACGCAGGGCCAGTTCGACCTCCTGCAGAGCTTCAGCACCGTGGCACAGCTCCCGGCCTCCGCTGCCACGCCCGCAGCCGCTGCAGGAGGGGCGGGAGGGTCCACAGACTGCACGTACTGCGGCAAGAGCTTCAACACCAGCGGCAGGCTGAGCAGACACCTCACCCAGGTGAGTGCGCCGCAGAGTTGTTTCACAAGGGTCATACGGCACATGCTGTCCCATGCGAGTTTGGATAATTCACTTTAACCTTGGTCTAACTGCTCGGTCTCATTACTCATTCTCGTAACTCATACTCTCTCCCCCCCCCCCCCCCCCCCTTCCCCTCTCTCTCTCTTTCCCGCCCCCTCTCTCCCTCTGTCCCCTCTCCCTCCTTTTCCCTTCTATCTCCCTCATCCCCTCTCCTCCCTCCTTTTCCCTTCTATCTCCCTCATCTCCTCTCCTCCCTCCTTGCCCTCTCTCCTTCGTCCCCTCGCCCTTGTCCCCTCTCCCTCCTTCCCCCCTCTCTCCCTTTGTCCCCTCTCCCTGCATCCTCCTCCCCTCTCCCCCCTCCTTACCCCCCTCTTTCTCCCTTCCCCTCTCTCCTCCCCCGTTTGCTCTCTCTCCTTCCCCCCCTCTCTCCCTCATCTCCCCTCTCTTCCCTCCCTCCTTACCCCCTCTCCCCTCCCTCCTTACCCCCTCTCTCCTCCCTCCCTCCCTCCCTCCCCCAGGCTCACTCCCTCTCGGCCTCTCAGTCGCGCTCCCAGTTCAGCTGCTCGGCGTGTGACCGCTCCTTCTCGCTGCTGTCGTCGCTGCTCACGCACCAGCACTCGCACACGCCGGAGCAGCGCCTGCTGGCGGAGGCGGAGGCGGAGATCGTGTGCCCGCCCTCCCTGTCGCTGTCGCTGCCTCTGCCCGCCTCGCCCGCCGCCAAGCCCAGGGAGGGCGAGGAGGCCGAGCGCGAGATCCACGTCAGCCTCATCGCCGTGACGGAGGACGGGGAGCGCCCGCCGGCCAAGGGCAAGCGCGGGGCCCCCAAGGGCCAGAAGAGGGCAGGGGCCAACAGAGCCAGCGCCAGCAACAATGGTGCGGCCGCCATGCTACCGGGTTTATTTCAGTGTGGTGTGCATTTGGGATGTGAACCCCAGGGTAAAATGATAGGATATTTGATCATCTGCCTGCGGCTACGGTTACATTTTTGCCAATATCACAAATTTAGCTACAATATGATCTAACGCGATCCAATACAGCACGAAATGATCAATATATCACCCAGTTGACACAATCCTGTTACAACGTACACATACAACTAAAATGAAGTCAAAGAGTGCAAAAACCAATTGGTGTAACGTTTAACAGGAGGAAAACGGCACAAGTATGAGCGATGATGAGAGTGAGTTGGAAATGTAAACAATCTTGTTGGCACTGTTGTATCAGGTTGGATTGATCTACAGTTACATCCCTAGTGTGTGTCTGAGTAGTGCAAGTCTGAATGTTTTCTGTACTTATTTAAATATAAAAATATAAAAATAAAAACTAATAATGAAGTATGAAGCACGTTTTGTTTACAGAAAGCCAGTGTATAGACTAACCAAAAACAAGACTAAAATGAATACTGTTGAATAATGAGACATCATGGAACATAGCCGGGGGCCTGTTCCACAAAGCAGGATTACAGAGTTAGCCAGATAACTGCACAGAGTAAAACCCTGTTCCATATTTGGGAGGGTTCCGGATTTTACTCAGTACAGTTATCTGTCTAATTCTGCTTTGTGGAATAGGCCCCCGATTTTCGAAGGTGAGTTTCAGGTGAGACTAGAAGTTGTCGGTGAGGGAAGAAGACCTAACCTCTCCTCTCTCCCTCTTCTCCCCACGCCTGACGGACAGAGAGGCCATACCGCTGCTCAGAATGTGGGAAGTCCTTCAAGGGCTCATCAGGCCTGCGCTACCACATGCGCGACCACACCGGGGAGAGGCCCTACCGCTGCACCGAGTGTGGGAAGAGCTTCAAGAGGTCCTCCCTGCTCTCCATCCACCAGAGGGTAGAGCCATTACTCTACCTACATGTCTGTCTGTCTGTCTACTCAAATCCTGATGCTGGAGTTGTGCCTAGATTTAACTGCTTCATAACTCCAGTAGGAATGGTGTGCTTGTCCTTGTTCTCTAGCCACTGGAGGGTATTGCCCTAGTACCTATTTTTAGTATCTATAGTGTGTGCCCGTCAGTCAAAGTGATGTAACTGTCTTTGTGCGTGAGTACTGTTACCTCTAAAGGTACGCATCTGCGTATGTACAGCATGTCCTGTACGTGTGGATGCACAGAGGCACTGCAAGGGTGTTTTCGTGTGTCCGTTATATAAACCGTTAAAACATTGACAAGGAGAATGTTCTCTTGACTCTCGGTGGTACATATTTGCCTCAGGAGTAACAACAGAAAACTATTCCTCAGGTCCATACGGGTGTGCGGGCGTTCCAGTGCCCCTACTGCCCCCTGACGTTCAAGTGGAGCTCGCACTACCAGTACCACCTGCGGCAGCACACGGGCGAGCGGCCGTACGTGTGCCAGGAGTGCGGCAAGTCCTTCAAGAACACCAGCTGCCTGCGGCGGCACAGCCAGCTGCACTCGGGGCTGCGGCCCCACGCCTGCCCCATCTGCGGCAAGTCCTTCTCGCAGACGTCCAACCTGAAGCAGCACGTGCGCACGCACTCGGGCGAGCGGCCCTTCCAGTGCGGCCAGTGCCACAAGAGCTTCACGCACTCCTCCAACCTGCAGCTGCACCTGCGCACCCACTCCTCCCGCAAGGACTTCAAGTGCCAGTTCTGTGGCAAGGAGTTCGTCATGCACTCCTACCTGCAGCGGCACCTGCGGACGCACGGCACCGCGGCCAAGGACGGGGCCAAGGCCGCCAAAACCCTGGCCGTCGGGTCCGGCCCCAACCTCATTTCCTTCACGGAGGGCGCGGGCAACTCCACCTTGATTTTGTCCCCTCCGAATTTGGACATCCCTCCCAACACGTCCCAGAATTACTTCATGATTCAGACTGCGACGGGGCTCCAGCTCATACCCCTGTCTGCCCCGGCTCCGCCCCCGCCCCCGCCCCCGCCGCCTCCTCCCCCGCCCCCGCCACCCCAGTCTCAGAACTACTTCCTGGTGCAGTGTCAGTCCACAAACGGCGGTCAGCCCAGCTTCATCCTGGTCCCCACCACGTCCAACCCCCCGGCTGCTGCGCCCCCCGCCCCGGACCCCCAACCCCTACCCCTGGTTCAGACCATCCCGTCCCTGCAGCCGGTGTTGGGCCCCAGGCAAAGCCAGATCCCCCAGTTCCAAACCATACAGACGCAGTTCATTCTTACAAACGCACCCACTCCAGCCCCAAGCCCTGCTGCCACCTCCAGTATACTCGGCAAAACCAGCAGGACCAGGACCCCCAGACCCAGGCGTGCACGAAAACCCAAAGCTGTGCCCCAGAAAATGGCCCCCACACCCTCAGTAACTGGACTGTCTAGCCAGCCTGGAGTTGTGTCAGTGTCGGCCACAAATACCACAGTCGCTTTGACTACCTCCGCTGCGAGCACTTCCACATCTTCTCTTGCTCCGGTCAGCTGCCTGTCAGCTGCCCCTCTTCCCTCTGTCCCTGTAACTCCTGTCCCCTACACTGCTCCCACCTCCTCTTGCGTGACTACAGAACCCCAAACTGTCTCTGCTTCCCCAGAGCCCCTCCCCTCTGACCCCACTCCCTGGGACGGGACCCCTCCCAGCACAGAGGAGAAGTGCTCCAACACCGAGCAGTTTGTTCTCTGCTTTGAGAAGGGGGCGGAGGATGCTGGGAAGAAGGGCGGTCTGGGCACGGAGGGCGGGGAGTCATACGTGCTGCAGTTCGGGGGGGAGAGGGACGGGACAGGAGGTGGGGAGGGCGAGTCGTTCGTCCTACGCTTCGAGACCAAGCAGGAGGATGAAAGCGCGGCAGAGAAGGAGAAGGGAGGGATGGTGTCCCTGAACCTGCTCCAGGAGTGGGCTGGAGAAAGGGGAGGAGAGAGCCAACCTGGGATGGAGGGAGCGGTGGAGAGAGGAGGAGAGTCGTTCGTCCTTCACTTTAAGACGGAGCCAGGCAGAGAGGAAGAGAGCCTGCCCAGCAGCTCCTTCCCTGAGGCCCAGGGAGACGACCTGGGACTAGCCTGCCCACCCGCCCAGACTCTGGTTCCTCTGGACGGCCGGGAATTGGTGTTCGAGCTCGGAGACGAGGCCAAAATGGTGGACTCCGGGTCTGGAGAAAGGGTTCAGATGATTGCGCTAATAGAAGGGGAGGGGGGCGGCCCGGGAACAGGGGACGGCTTTAGCGCGGCCGGTGGGGTGGTAGGAGAAGGCGCTGAGGCCATGGAGGGCATATTTCAGCTGGAGGGAGGGGAGGGGATAGTCATCATCGAGGTGAGCACCAGCAGCCTGAGAGATGGAGAGATGGACGGAGAGGGAGGCATGGTGGGAAAGGGGGAGAGTGGGGGCGAGGAGGTGGAGAGAGATACGGCGGGAGAGGGACCGTTGAAGCGCGACACGGAGGCTAGGTCCGTCGGGGAGCGAGAGGAGAACGGGGGGGAGGCGCAGACTGTTGGAGCAGAGCCTCAGTCCTCTCCTCAGTGTGACGGTCCTGTCTGAAAGCTGAATACACCACCAGACGTGGTTCTCACAGGCAGAACAGCAGCCCCGATGCAACGCACAGCACTGTCGGGTGTGTTCTGGAGGCAGACTAGGCGTCTGGCAGCTGCAGCTACAAACATAGTTGGCAGAGATCATGCCTTCATTTGATAATTATCACAGACCTGTTTTTTTTGTTGTGTATTACCTGATTAACAAGCTTTCCTTTTACTTGATTGCACCTAACAGCCCTGTGCTTTTTGCATGAAATCATCATAGCTCTCGGTTAATATTAAGTCTCCGTTCTCATCAAAGTGATCTTATGTGAAAAGCACAAATATAGCCCCGCCACATTAGAAATGGTTAAACGGACTCACTTGCTGCGGTTGTCAAGCTTTTAATCATAATCAAGTTCAGAACATTTATTAGCTTTAAAGTCAAGGTCTCTGCCTCTGTTTGTACCTCTCATGCCTGTGTATTCTGAGTGGGGCTAAGTGAGGGTGCTTGTGTATGTACACTCATAGAAAGGAGTCGATGAGAAGTTGGCATGAATGAAAAAGAATGGCCCAAATTTTAGCACTCACATCTGTGGGGTTTGTACATAAATTACAGACTTAGAAGACCGTAGACCAGGCTGATGGTATTTCAAAGATTTGATCGTGTTGATTGTGTATAAAGTGAACATGACTTTTTTTTTTTTGTGAATATGATACTCTTGTCTATATTTTGCTTGGATTAAATATTATTATTGGTACAAGATAATAGTAATAATAATAAAGCAACAGATTAATAACAATGCATATGTGTTTTACTGCATCATTTATTTGAATCTGTGCTGAATTCATACTGGCAACACTGAAAATGATCTGTATGCATTCTCGAAATAGCTGTCCTGGATTTCATTACCATAGAGCGTAGCTGACGCCAGACCTTCCGTGGTACGTATAAGGTTATTCACGTACCACGATAGTCTAATTGCGTATGTGTGCAAATGCAATGCATTAGCTAAATCACCACGTAACTGGCGTGCGGTGCGTATTCATAAAAACAGATACGGCAGTAACGAACCTGCTTCTCGCCTGACGGACTTTTACAACGTATTTTTCTTTAGTCATTCAATCTACAGCAGGGAAAGTCTCAATATAGCGACTGCTGTTATTGCGCTATCTTTGGATCCCGAAACTGATTAGATTCCAGATCTAAGGTATGGGGATTGGGCCGGGGAGATATATGCGTAGAAATCTTTTTTTCCTTTCGTGGTGGCTGCGGCTATAGCGGTGTAGCTACCCACATGCTTAGACTCAACAGTCATACAATTAACGTTAACGTAGCTAGCAACATGCCTTATAAGGTTTTGAAATGTGTAGGTCGGAAGCTAGCTGTAGTATCCACTAGCGTCCCTGGTCTTTCTTTTGTGGTTTTCATGCCACTGACATTAGCTAGCGAGAGAGCGTTTTAGGTAATCCCAGTCATTTGCTTAGGTACCGGTTGATTATTATACGTTGTCGTATCTACTTTCCCTGCATAAATCACACACGGTTCGGTTATTATGGCGCCCAGCGCCCCATTTCACCCATCTGCCAGTATGCGCTCTGCCGCTATCCGCTCTGTTAGTGTACGTCTCAAATCCACATCAGCCGTCAAGAGTTCTTTAATATACATCAATTACCTGGCGGTCACACGTCATTAAAAATGTAACCTAAAATGGCAGTGCACAACGAAACCCGCAATAGTTCAGTGACATTTTAGTTGCACGAATAAACGCTGCTTTTTCTTTCACAGTAAAACTGTTTGAAATCACAAAAACGTAATTCTGTTTTCCAAGTTGCACAGATATTGCCATTGCCTCGGAGGGAAAAGATGGTGAGGTTGGACCTGAGCGAGGTTGTGATCAGACGGATGAAGGAAGAGGACATTGAGGTTGTGAAAGAACTTATTAAGGTATGGTTTTGTAATACAAGTCCCTAAAGTCATGGAGCTCAACACAATTGTGGCACCCACTTGTTAAAAAAACCCCCCAAAAACACGGGAATCCATGTAACATAATATCAACAAAAATCGTTAATATGCCCTGCTCAAAAGACACAAGCTGTTTCCTCCTTAAGTAGCCACTGAATTTAAAAGAAAACATTTCAATGAAAGTGTCTGTCTGTTCTGTTCCTTTATTTATTTTTACACAGGAAGGAGCAACGGGCTCAGAGAATCGCCTCATTCTGCACCTCCTCACTCGGCCACTGGCCCTTCTCCTCCTCGCCGTCATCTCGTCCGCCCTGCGCTTCGTCCTGCACTCCTTCATCATGGCTCTGATCCTCCCTGTCTTTGTCGTCATCATCTACCTCAAACTCACCATCCCCCGTTCGGTGGGAATACTCGGCACCAGTGTGCCCTACTGGGATTACATGGGAACCAGTTGCCACGGCGCTCGCAACTGCACCTTGGAGAACCCTTACGCTGGAGGGGGCGGGGGAAAGTGGACAGCCAGTGCTGAGGAGAACAGGGCTAAGGATAAGGGCAGGCGTCGGCAGAAAGAGAAAGCCAGGGAGAGGGAGGATAGGGAGGCGGGGGAGGTGTGGCTGGCAGACCTGGACGGGGAGATTATAGGGTGCGTCTCCAGAGAGAGCGGGAGGAGAGAGGGCGACAGCAGGATCTGTCGGCTGGTCGTCCAGTGCTGGTACCGGAGGGAGGGGCTGGGAACCCTCCTGGTTCAGTGTTTGGAGAGAAGGGAGAAAGAGATGGGGTCGAGGCGGGTGTACGCGCACGTGCCCGCCCCATCGAAGATGGGGGAGTTATTTTTCCAAAAGCTGTGCTACAAAAAGCAGGGAGAGATGATGATGATGAGAGAAGAGGATGAAGATGAACAGCAGGAGGAGGAGGAAGAAGAAAGGGGATGGTTAGGTTTCCAGGTTAATAAGTTGTATGTGAAGGATTTGTAAGAAGGGAGTATGAATGAGAAATGGTGGAAACGAAAAAAGACAGTCCAGGGAAAAAATAGGAAATGCAGACAAAACGAAAGAAAACAAGAACAAAGGAAGGCTAGAACAGGCCACAGATGTAGGAAATGTGAACTCCTGTACTGACTGACGGACAATGTTCAGTGCACTCGGAAGTAAAGCAAAGAACTGAGGGAACTAGAGAGGCAGAGTGATGGACTATCTCTGCATCATAATTAATGTTATTTATTTCTTCTATTTATTTTGTTTTGGATCCTCACGATTATAGATTCAATGTGTCGGTAGAGCCAGATATTACTACAGTGGACCTGTCCTCCTCTATTTAGCCTGCACTGAAGGGGGCGCTCTTTCCCCTCACATATGGTTATTGTACAGAATCATGCGTCATGTGATCATCATACTGTTGTTATACTTGTGTTTGAATATGGAAATTAGTTTTTAAAAGCAGATGTTTTTTTCCGACTTTTTAAAAGCGCACCCCCCCCGCTCCCCTCTAATAAATTAATAAATAAAATGCACAAGCATGAGACTTCAGTGATCCAAGTTAACTGGCTAACACCTGGCCCCACTGTATATAATTTTTCCCTAACGCTTCCATAACAAATATATGAAATATATTTTAAAAAGATCAACCGCTCGTCTGTACACTTGACTGGTTCTCAGAGAGAGAATGAGCGTCATCTTTCTAAATGATTACCAAACTGGACAGGTGGAAAAAAACAGTATTACAGTACTACTTTTCTTTCTCTTGTTTTAATGATGAAAGCTTTTGGCTGTGATAATATCGTTATTCTAGTCCCATTTCTCTTACTGAAATATTGCCAGGTCCATTCAGAATGCTCTAGAAAACTTTCTCCAGTTTCAGAGCAAAGCAAAGAACGAAAGTGAGACAAGTAAAAAAAAGGATGTTCATGAGATAAAATTAATGGCAGACATATTTATATGATTATATATATATATATATTATATATTATATGAGTTTAAAAAATGAATACTACCATTCTACTGTCCTAAGGACTAGCTTTTTATTTTACAACAAGTGAGAAAAATAGTGCATAATGTTTTAATCCACATTTAATTATTTATTAAATATATTTTTTCTCAACCGTGCAAAACATGTACACTGTAGTTACGCAAAAAAATTCACTCAACTTTTACAGTTCTTGACAAATCATCCACCAAAGTGGATTATGTTTATGCAGTGAAGATTCTGTTTAATCAGATTGTGAATAGACAGATACGGCTGTGTTGGATGCACTCCCCCAAACGCACTGTCGCTGTTGCCTGACAGTGCTTTCAGTGTTCTCTTCGCCCAGAAGAAGTTAATTTGCAGATGCGGTGTCAGACATTTATTGTACAAAATGGAAAAAATGAACATTGCAAAGTAACTATGAATGTAGATGCATCTTTTGTGACTGCAGGAACCACTCTTATGGCTGTTCTCGGGGCCATGCATACTATAGCTGCGAAAAAAGGTTGCATGTGTCAAGGGAAGTCTGCGGTTAACGTGAGACTGCAGAACGCTTGTCTGACTTTCTACATCTGCGTCTCACCTCTGAACACCTTCACCTGCGCTGGTGGAAGCATGTGGTTTTGCTGCTATGAATCTGCAGAACATGGATGCCATCTCTCTTTGCTCCCCACCCATGTCTCTTTAGACCATTGCAGAGTTACCTGTGTTTTGTGTCCCTTTTCTGTTGCTCCCCCCCTGCCCCCTGCATATATTAGTCATTGATTACGCTGTGTGTGTGTGTGTGTATGTGTGTGTGACAGGTGTGAGGTTGTGTTTGTGTTTTGACCGTTAGTGTGTGGGTGGCATGACACGGTGCACTTCACTACAGCCTAAACCAGATGCATTGTCGGTTAACCTTACAATTCACTCTGCTAACCTCAAGTAGTAAGAGCAGTCTCTAATTGCTCACATACATGCAGTACCGGATGTTTGTACAGTAAAAAAAAAAGGGTGAGAGAATGAAGCGCTTACTGTTTTGCAGAGTTGACAAAAACTAAAGAGATTGAAGAAGGCTAGTATAGAATTTTTCTATACTATATATACTATATAGAGTTTTTCTCCCCATGAAGACAAATCGAATAGACTTATGTAACTGACAACAGTGCCTTTACAAAAGCAGTTTAACTGAAATGTTTTATAGAACAAAACTAAATGACTGTTCAAAAGGGCTCTTGCCATTTACTACATGACTAAACTTCCACTTCAAAAACACCTGTTAGTAAAAACTCAAAACCAAATCGCAGCTATTAGTGTTTACAGGAAACAGATGTGAATAAAGGCCACTGGAAAGTAAGTGTGTTTGTGCCTGTGGTTGTGTCTGTAGTGTGTGGTTTTGTGTGTGCGTGTGTGCGCGCACGTGTGTGTGTATGTGTGTGTAAGTGTGTAGGTGGGTGGGTTTCGGAAAATATGACTTGGCATTTCCTGTCTCGTTCCCTTCCCTCGCAGGCAGAGAGCACTGCAGTGTCCAGCAACACTCAGCCTATTTACACCGCTGAGAATGGGGCTGCAGTGTCGTTTGGTACAGGCATGCCTGTTCATTAAGTGAATCTGTCAGCTCCACTCAACTCCCATCATTAAACACGGAGACTAGTGAGACTGGGCCTCGCTCACGAGCCGGTGGCGATGCAGCCAAGGCAGGATCACACGTAGCATAGGGCCACGGAGCTGGGCATGTGGAAGAATGGAAAAGCATTTCCAGATGTAGCACATCGGATATACAACACATGTAGATGTTCTACTAAAAACACACAATCTGGGAACAATGAATTCCCAAACCCTCGGAATGCATTAGTTCATGGGAAGCAGACGAGAGCATCTCCAAACGGACAAAATATGCCTGAACAAATTCTACAGAAGGTGATCACATCTTTGGCTCTAAGCCCAAATGTTCCGAATACGTTTGTTGGGAGAGGCTGTTGGGATCTCCTCATGTGAAGGGGTCAAGCCAATTGCCATGGAGGTCCCAGAGTGGCGTACAGGAGGAAACTGGGAAAAGGCAGTCTGTGGGAATAGGCCTAACGGATGACGCGATAGAAGAATTCTGAGATATTCTGCACTGGGAAAGTAAAAAGTAGAAAAGTGGGTATTTAATTATGTATGCAAGTTCTGGAATTTTCCATCCTCTGAATCATGCTGTACAAAGCATTTGTTACTTCATCAGAAAATAATGCAGCAAACCATTCCTGGCGGTTGGTATCATACAGACTTTTCACCAACAGGTATGAATGGATTCTTGTGAAAAAGATCTAATTTCTGTACTCATTTCTGTTTGCAAATCACTTCACACTTTACAAATAAATATGGATGAGAGTGCATTTGTTTATGCATATGCATCAATAAATGTATCACACCATGTAAATACAGTACTGAAATGTGAATTCTAGGGCTCTGCATAACTTCTGTATATCAATTATACACTGTTATCTTCTGACAGGTTTCTTTTCAACTCTCAAGTCAATTCAATTTGACGCCTCCCCTCCTCTTTTTAAAAATCTGTCTGCCAACCAGAAGCCCCCATCTACCTATCGCCTCAGCTAACTGTCTCCCTCCACAGTTCATGCGCTCACTCAATCACCCGCTCACCTGTACGCTTGACTGATTCTCCGAGAGCGAAAGAGTTACAGCTTTCGAAATGATTACCAAACTGGACAGGTGAGTAAAACCGATACTACAGCAGTACTTTTCTGGCTAGCCCTTTCTCTCGTTTTAATGATGCAAGCTTTCGGTCGCAGGGTGATGTGATAATGTCATTAGTCTAGCTGCATTTCCAGTTACTGCCAGGTCCATTCAGAATGATCTAGAAAACTTTCTCCAGTTTCAGAGCAAAGAGAAGAATGAAAGCGAGACAAGTCATAAGAGGACGTTGTGAAACACTGGTCTTTCTAAGTGCATGAGATAAATTAATGCCAGGCATATTTTCCTGGAGCTGGAGTTTCACCAACAAATACTGCCATTGTACTGATGTACAGATGTAATCTCTTTTCATCTAAGGACTATATTACTTTATTTGCTTCACAAAAAGTGAGAAAATAGAGCATAGTTATTTTAACTGTTTTAATCCACATTAAATGATTTAGAAAATATTATGTATAATTTTATATTGCAATTAAGCATAAACATTCACTCAACTCACAATTCTTGAAAAATCACCCACCAAGGTTTCTGTTTATGTAGTGAAAATTATGTTTATCCATATTTTGAATGGGCAAATACAGCCGTGTTGGATGCACTCTCAAGAAAGCACTGTCTCACTGTCTGACTGTGCATTGCTTTCAGTGTTCTCTTAACCCAGAAGAAGTTCATTTACCACTATAAGAACATGCGCTGGGCCAAGGGTCGGTGCGAGACCTACCTGTGCTTTGTGGTGAAGAGGAGGGATGGCCCAGACACACTGTCCTTTGACTTCGGCCACCTGCGTAATCGCAGTGGTTGCCATGTTGAGGTGAGTTCTTAAGGAAAGAAACCGCAAGTTCAAATGTCAACTGTCATGTGAAGATTATGGGGGGTTATATTATACATTAGGTGGATAACTAAGTGGACTCCTGGACAGAATATAAATTAATCAGCATTAAATGCTGTTCATGACAGTAGGTCTTGTCTTTTTGCCTAGTGCTTATTCCAGTGATTCTTCAGAATAAGAAAATTCTACTAGAAAATTCAGAAACAAATATATTGGCTACAATTCTGTGCTTTTCATGTAGGTATATGTCAGGTCAGTGTTTATGATGCCGGTTAATGAACACACCCCAAGTTTCAAGGCTTTCCAGGCATGTCAGCTAAAAAACTACTTTTCAGTTGAAAGAACCACAATGGGTAATCTGTCCTCCATTAATTGTGCCCATGTTCTGGATTCTCAGCTTCTTTTCCTCAGTCACTTGGGGGTGCTCTGCCCCGGCCTGTGGGGCTGCGGTCCCGGGGGCATTAAGCTCTGCTACTCTGTGACTTGGTTCTGCTCCTGGTCCCCTTGCTTGGACTGCTCGCGCCGCCTGGCTCGGTTCGTCGCCCAAACCCCAAACCTCAAACTGCGCATCTTCGTCTCTCGCCTGTACTTCTGTGACTCAGAGGACAGCGGGGAGAGGGAGGGACTGAGGATCCTGAAGAGGGCAGGCGTCCAGCTCTCCGTCATGAGCTACAAAGGTAGGGGTAGAGTGAGGGGCTGAGGTATTCTCCAGCTCAGATTCCCCCTGCATACACCATTTTATCAAACTACATTTAAACACAGTGGCCACATTTCCAACAAAGTCAACATAAATGCTATGATGAACCACCATCTGAAACTGGCTGGAAGAAAGTCGGATTTTTAGTTGAGCAATGATGAAGCTCGATAGTACAGACAGTGGTCTAACAGTGGACCACCAATCAGCTACACAGATTCATGTTAGGTAACATTCTTCTCACCAAAATATGAACACATCCACACTAAGCTTATTTCCACCTTACATGCTGCATGTATTTCCTGAAACCTGAATATTGGAAATATATATGTTTATTATTCATTTTCTTTCTGGGTATGTTGAATGATGTATGTCATGCTATTCACAATTAACCTTTCTTCACTGTCAGATTATTTCTACTGCTGGCAAACCTTTGTAGCCAGCAGAGAAAGAGGATTTAAAGCCTGGGAAGATTTGCACCGAAACTCTATCCGACTAGCCAGGAAACTCAAGCGTATTCTGCTGGTAATTATTCTAAACAATGAAGAGAAACTGGGAACCTAGCAGCAACATTCATATTGACATCCAAATACAGCTCATCCCTTCCTGTTTCTGCAATACTTAACGAGAAAGCCAGCTTCCTGTTATACATTTTCAAAATGCTAGATCATGAAATGTGTAAATTGTGCTCACAATAATCTCAATAATAATAATAATAATAATAATAATAATAAATTTCATTTCTGATGCTATACTATCTTTATTTTCTCTCAGCCCTGTGAAACCGAAGATTTAAGAGATGCTTTTGCTCTCCTTGGATTCTGAAACATCACTCCTCTCATTCTCCATTTTGATGATCTCCGTGAAATAACGGGAATCTCAAGATTATAACTGTAACACGGTGCTATATCCCTGAAACTTGAATTTACTCCTACTGTATGTGTAGCATTAATGTCGTTCAAATGTACTACTGTATTGGCTGCCATTAAAGCAGTGGACAATACCCTGAACAAGTAGTTGTTTCATTTATTTGGCTCTATGATTATTTTCAGCATCATCTCTGTTATAATCAGCTCTGTACATACAAAAAGAGCAGTTGAACCACTGTTCTGTGAACTAAAAAACACTGCTGATTACGAGTCGCAAATCCCACTGCAAACATCGAACCGTGGATACAGACCAAGAAGTTAATTCAGGGTTTGCCTTGTTTTGGGCACTAAATACAGATTGTGTGAAGCGGTTATCGGACCCAACAGCATGTCTTCGTATCTTTTGTAAGTTGATACCTACAGTTAGGAAACTGGAGGCAGACCTGGATGCGTACTGAATTGGTAGAACTTAACCAACGGAGGGTAACTTGCCTTGGTTTGAGGCACCTGTCGTGGACAGTGAGAAAACCGGAGCGTCATCCTCTGTTATTTTAGCATAGCTAACCTTAGCAAGGCTCTTCTGCCTGTTCTTAATGTGCCAGTTAATATGAACTCTTACATAACTTTGCTGCTAAATTCAGTTTAATAATAACCACCTACAGTCAGTTTCACCTTTAAATCACTGTGTTCAACGGTTCTCCTTCACCTTCTCTGTATTATAGAAAAGCCCACACTAGGATCACCCACCCAGCTTAAACAGAAATAATTGCCATAAGCTATTCAGAAGTTAAAATAGGCTACCTACCACTCCTCACTTAATGATGCTACAAAATAAATAGCAGTAGATAAATAGCAACAATAATGAGAGACGCCGAGTGTATAATTTGTATTTAAATATACAGCAGATGTACGTGTGCAGGGTCAATTAGTTTCATACTTACGGTTTCCTCTCAAGTTATCAACGCATTTTGACTGCCTACATAGAAAACACTGACACAGTTTTATGTTGCAACAGCCTGTTTGACTAATAAACATCTAATACATTATTGAGCGCCCTCTAGTGTAAGTTATGGAATGCACTTAGTTTAGCTTCTTCTTTAAAAAAAATCTAAGCATATTACTTGAAATTGAAGGCCCACACAGCAGAGTTCGCATTCAGAGAATCCACTTACCTCGTTGAAATTACGTATTTATGTTGTACATTTATCATTTAAAGTGTGTGTTTGTTTACATGCTGTTTTTACATGCTGGTGCTGTTACTCAGCACTTAATTAATCAGTTAAAGCAGTTAATTACACAGTTAACTCACCTCCCCTGGTTTATTGGGTCTTAATATCTGATATTAAGGCAAAAACAAAAACCAGCACAACCCTGCGGCTCTCCAGGACCAGGAGTGAGGACCACTGTTGTAAATCATACAGGCCAGTGTAGTGCAGTATTGTAGGAATTCCAAGAAACATATCTTTTGGCTCAGGCAGTAAGCGCAGTCGTAGGGTTGCCGGTTTGATCCCCTGCCCGGCTGTGTCGAAGTGTCCCTGAGCAAGACACCTAACCCCCAAATGCTCCTGACGAGCTGGTCGGGGCCCTGCATCGCAGCCAATCGCCGTCGGTGTGTGAGTGTGTGTATGAATGGGTGAATGGAGAAGCATCAATTGTACAGTGCTTTGGATAAAGGCGCTATATAAATGCCTGCCATTTACCATTCCAGAGAAGTCTGTAAAAAATCTGAGAATGCACTTTGACTCTAGGATGGTTGAAATTGTACTTCCCTCTAGGGTCTTTCAGCGAACTTATCCCTGGTTATGGGTATGCACTTTGTTGTACGTCGCTCTGGATAAGAGCGTCTGCCAAATGCCAATAATGTAAAAATGTAAAGGATGGATAGTCAATTTTATTGGGCCAGTGTTCTCTCATTCTGTTGAAGGTGAACATCGTCACTCCACTCTGTCTCGTGCCACTGCACGTACTGTACATATTGTAAGTACTGTACTGAGAAATGTAATGCTCCTAAGAGAGTATTAAAGTTGTATATATACATGTATATATATATATATATATATATATATATATATATATATATATATATATATATGGATCTTCAGAAACAAAGGGGACATGGTATCACTAAAGTCTTGAAACCATTGAAATTAATTATTTAAAAATCACCAAAATGACAAATGTTTTTGCTTTATGTTTGCTTTAAGTTTTATCTTTTTCATCATTTGTCTCTGAAAAGCATTGATAAGATGGATGAAGGGACACTCACATAGCCAAGCTATGGACAGGTGGAGGATGAAGTGGAATGTGAATGCACCAATATGACTTTCTGTCATGAGCAGGATCTCAGATACCAAGCTTCTTTAATTTATTGCGAGTTACAAAAGTGTGAACATAGTCCAGTTCCAGTAACTAGTAATCGAGCCATTCAGTGTCCCTGCTCTCCCATATTTCTGCTCCATCCAATGTCTCCAGACTGCCTCATCCTGTCAGCTCTTGGGTTCAGCCAGTGAGCTGTTCTACAATATACTGTACAATTTGGACTAGTTTTCTTTTCCGAGAATAGACAAATCTGAACACAATGTTGTTTTGCATTATTAGAAAATACACAAAAATTATGAAAGTAAACAGAATAGACTTCATAATAGGCAGTGTTAATTCCACTAATTAAAATACTGACTAATCTTGTTTCCTGTATGCATAAAATAATGTATCATTTGTAACCCAAGGGATGCAGCAATGAGACCATTTCTAAAACATGAATATGAATATATAAGCATTGCATGCCAAAATGTCTTAGTGCAGCAAAAGAGGCATGCCCCTTGGATAAACAGTACAACACGTAAACACAGTTTGCCTTGTAAGGCTCACCAGAGTTTAACAAATACACAGTAACAATGATCATTTGAAACAATTAAAATTCAGAACAGGTTTGGTGAAAAGGTGATGCTTTTGGTTCATGAATGCATCAGTTTGTGTTACATCAACATCTTTCCCCCCACTGTCGCCGGGCCCTCCCCAGCCTCATTGCTTCAGTTGTGGGTTTTCCAGGTTTTCGCACGAAGGCAGCGTCTTTTAGCTGACCTCTGAAGTCGTTTGGGCCATCCAGATTTCTCTCTGCAAAGTTCCGCTGAGAGTGAAATATCCAGAAGAAGATGTTATAACTCCACATGCACACCCACACACACACACCCACACGCACACAAAACATAACATACACACATACACAATCTCTGTTTACTATAAAATATTTGATGACTGTCACACAACAGATTAAAATGTGTTGAAAAGATGACCTAGTATACTTCATGGCAGGAATCTTTCACCTTTGAGTATCTCTTCCTGCTGACAAACTGTTCTGACACATATCTCCTTGTTGATCACGTAGACCCGGGGAATACTGAGGAACAGAAGATATGGTAGTAAACGCTGCTGTACATTAAGACCAATTATCTTTGCATGCTGTATACTAGTGTATGTTTATTGAGAGTACAACGCTAATGATGTCATCCACATGGATGCCCCATGACCAACATACTTACAATACCATACATGACTGCCATTCTACAATACATACTCAATGCTCTTTCCACCTTGTACCTGTTCTGAGGCTGAGAAGGAAAATATATGATGTGACTGCTTACCTGTAGATACAGAGAGATTGAATACACCTCTTTATGGGGCGATGGACAGAGTACATTCGGGTGCACGGATATGTCTCTTCTCTGCAATCTGAATACCAGGCAGAAAATGAGGGTCACTACATACCATGGCTTTAGAAAGCATTCAGATTTGAGATTTTATCTATTTAAAATCTAAATCTAAAATGACAGATTTAGTGTCTCATAAGTCTATTTAGTCATAGGCTAAGTCTTACAGTGGACACACATGAAACTGGAATCAAACACAACCATTTATCTCCTTTAATTACACTTCATTTTCATAAGTTGCTGTAACATGTTCTATGTTGCTGTGACAACTAACATATGTAAAAAAAAATTTTTCAATACACTTTTATATACTGTATGAAAATATCCAAATAAATATTTTTTTACCTGAGGGCGGATGGGTGGCTGTGCCCTCATCATCGTTGGGAATGAAGGTCACCGCTTATACATGAGAAATGCAACATATGTGAAATAGTTACCAATCATAGTTAATGCCATGCTATGACTAAACTTTTTGTATAGTCATTCAAGTTAATGGAATTACCAGGTTGTTGAGCCCAGACAACAGCAACAAGTACTGTGGTGAGGGAAAAAAAATGTTTCAAACACACACACACTCACTCAGTGGGGAAACAATGATTCTATATATTGTTGTTTGTTTCTAAATATTACCTTGGAAACTGCAGAAAAGCACTGCTTTGCGAAAAGCGCCCATCCCTGCAGACTTTGACAGGTTTACTTTGTCGTAAACTGGACAAAACAAAATAAACCAAAGAAGAATAATGTCACCCCTCTCTTTACCCTCCGTTTCACTTCGCTCCACCTCAGTGTACGTGGACAAAACTCTGATCCCGGTTACCTGCACTGTAACTGCACTAATGTGGATTTATTTTTCCTCTATGTTACCCTCCTACTAAAATACATGCGCTGTAAAAACACAGGTTGTTAATGCTCTAGTTAACAATCACACTAGTTAATAGTTATGAAAAATATGCAATCTCCAAAAAACCATGTAACCGCCCCCTCTTGTGCCCTCCCTCTCCTTCGTTCCCTCTCTCTCTTTCTCTGGCAGCAGAATGTGTAATGTGTCAGTATTAGTTTGGTGTCCAAGGCATGAGTCCACCCCAAAGAATGTGTTTTTCATGTTCTAACTTAATTCCCCTTCTCTCTCTGCCTCCTTCTCTCCTTCCTTCTCTGCTCCCTCTCTTTTTCTCTCAGTTTTTCTTTCTCTTTACCTCTGTCTCTTAGCTATCGTACATGTTGTTCTAACCTATTTTTCATAGATACAGTTTGATGTCTATTTTATTTCCTATGCTCACAATGCTTTGACTCCCTCCCTCATGCTGTTCATCCCTGTAAATGAAGTTATCTTGCTACCGTTAAAGCATGCTTTTGCCGCAAATATTTTGTCTGAAAAATATTTTAGTGTTGAACAGTCTTGCAGCATTAGAACCTGCCCACACCATTCCTTGGTAAAAACAACATAAATGCACAAATACACATATTTAGTTCACCATGACCCTCAGACACCTTTTCTGTTCCCTGCTTTGTCTGTCTGGGTGGTCTCTACATTTATTTATTCTATCTCTTCTGCAAAAAAAGAATAGATTACTCACAACTTTCTTCTCTTCTGAATCTCTGTTTTATGAATCTTTGTCTGAATCTGTGTCTCTTTACCCGTCCCTCCTCCCTATCACCCTCCCTCCTTCCTTCCCTCCCTCTCTCCCTCCCTCTCTCTTTCTGTCTCAATCCTGATTCCTTTTTCCAGCCAAACAAAAGGCCACCATTTGCAGTGTTCCTCCTATGACATTTACCGTACATTATGTTGAATTAATATTCCATTAATTTAGCAGACATTCCTAATTCATATCCAGAGCTGATTTCAGTGTAGGAGAACTTGTGCATTCAGCTGACTTACATGATTTCTTGTGCCTGACCTGGCTAACAAACTTTCTCCCACCATCAAGTCTATATGCAAGAACATGATTAAAACACTAATGCAAATGCAAATGACCTATGCTAACCAAGAATCAGAATGCACATTCTGCCTACATTCAGAATACAGTGTTAACAAGTACAGCACATCCATTGGGCCATATAGGTGGGCATCTAGGGCTCTGCCGTGGTAGGGGCCCTTGTGTGAAGTTATCCTCTTTATTGTATATAATATTAGGACCCATTTTCAGGATCTTACCCAGGGCCCCGCTGACTCACTGGCCAGCTGTGCTAACAAGCCCCAACAAAAAAAAGTGCAAAAGCATAGAAATGCTTTAACCTGGATTAGTACAAAAGTAGCAGTACTGGGGTGGAGATGGGGCGGCTGGTTTTCGGTATGTGATGGAAAATGGGGTGGTGTCTGCCGACCACTGGGGAAAGTCCATTCCAGCACTGCTGGGTCAGTACATATGAGCGCAGTAAATCTACCTTTCTGTTACACTCTTTTAAACATGCTCCTGCACCAAAAGGGGTCCTGTGTGTGCTTAGATATAATAATAATAATAAAAATAATAATAAATAAATAATAATAATAATAATAATAATAATAATAATGAAATTTTTTTCATTTTTTTTTTTTTGTATTGTATGATTATTATAGATATACAATGGCCTGCAATATTAATGGAACCCTTGACAAAGATGACAAAGTCTTTTGGCCAAAATGGCTTGGTCCTTGCTTGTGTTCATGATTCCATTGACCTTAATAAAACCTCTAGCACCCATAGAAACAAAATAACCCCATATCATCAAATATCCACCACTATATTCCACCATATTCCACCATCAAATGCAGAGGGCAGGGTTTTTATAAATTATATCTTATCTTATGTTATCTTAAGCTTGTTCCCAGTTTCAGCTTCCATCCAGTGCAAAGCCTTTGTGTTCGGCGCTGAGCTGTGACTCCTACAGCTGCTTTTGCTCAGCATGGTTTGTAGCCCCCAGGGCAATGGAAGTAGTTTCCAAGGGTGAAAACCACTTTACAGATGTGGTCTACCACCTAGGTTTGACGAAGCCCAGCTGAGTCCGGTTCCCAAAACAACCGGCAGGTTTAGTCTGCGCCGCCAGACACTGCTACACAGTCACCTGTGGAGACAGAGCAGAGAGAATGGCCTAGGGTCAGGCTGGGATGACGCTCACCAAAATCAGGACAAAGTTCTCAACAAAGACCTCCACAAGTCTCTGGGACTGTAGCTGCATGATTCACGGGGAAGTTAGTGAGGAACGTGTCAGGGGCAAACAGGGACAATGGCACTGAAACAGTCCCGGCAAGCCGCATGTGACAGTGAGAGCTCCGATCGCATGGTTAACATTGCCGCTGTGGTTATAGCGCTGTACATTGGATCGGGTAGGAGTGACTCAGTCTTGCTTGTCTGTTGATTTTAATTTTGTATTTATTATGCTTATTTATTTATTTATTTTGTCGTGTTTCCTCTGTTGTGTTTTGTACTCCTTGCTTTGAACCGCATTTCCTTTGGGACAATATAGTCGAAAGTTGAAATGTGTGAGCTCACGTCGAGCTTCTGCGCTACATGACCACAGCTGCAGGCTGAGTCATAGCACATAGCCACCACAAGACAATTAGCATCGGATAGACTTTCCCCAGCACTGGCCCCAAACCATCCCCACATCCCATTTCATCTTAATGACAAAGCCTCAAACAAATCCCCGTTCAAATTTCCTCTCCTGCTCCTGGCTCTGTTCCCTCTCAAAGCCATTCTAAGACAATATCTTCCCCTCTCTTAGCTGAGCTCTTTTTACCATTTACTGTACATTTACAGAGCCAATCTGAATCTGATTCACATTCTGGAAGGAAGAGAATGGAAATGGGTGTGATTGTAAGTCTGGGACATGGGAATAGACGAGTGGAGCGATTGCAATGAGGGAAGGGGGTTTGGGAAACAGGGAGTGGTAGAGAGAGAAAGAAGACAGGAGGTGAGGAGTAGCTGAAGAAAGGCTGATGGGGCAGACACATTAGAGGAGGGGGCAGGCTTACTCATCTGCTTACCCAACAGAGGATATGCTGCTTATACAGTTCTGCATTACTGAGGAGAGTAAGATTACGTCCCTTTGAATGCCGCACCTACATATCATTTCTGATGTCAAACTATTTCTTTGTAGTGTGTGTAGTATTGGAGACATAGGATAATACATACTTCTCTAACACAGTATGATTATGCCCTTCCATTAGGAAACTGCCAATAGGTTTTGATAATAATAATAATAATAATAATAATAATAATATTAATAATAATATTAATAAAAAATAATAATTAATTAACAGCTGTAATATTAATGTTATACTGTGGAAGAGAGCAAAGTTATTTTGAGACTTTGGTGGAAGATAAAGTTAAGAAATTAAGCAGCATGACATTATCAGCGTGATGCCGAATAATGACCACCAGAGGACGCCCTCTATTTGCATACTGAAACTAATCTGGTTAACGATACCTAAGGGAACTGATAGTTTGATTTGTTCCGGTCGTCAGTTTATCCTGTGCATTTTTAACCATATGCTTATCGCACAAACATAGTCAGGGACAAACTGGCATTCATTACCGCATTCTCTCATGCATACGCAGAAGAGACCCAGACAAGTTGCAATGACAGCAATTATGTTTGCAAATAAATAAATCTGATGACATTTTGAGCGATCGGGAGACCCCGAGTGACCTAGCACGTACTGCGACCTGTCAATCATGCGCTGTTTGCCAAACCAGGGGACGGAGATATAATGGAATGCCGCCTGCTAGAGTTAGGGGATACTCAGCCAATGAAATAAATAACTTTTCAATCATGAAGCTGCAACCAATAAGAAAAATCATGGAATGAACCAGTCCTGTTTTCCTATCTTTCTAGGACGATTTGCGTACACAATTTGTTTCTGTTGTGGGAATAATTTGTGCATTCCAGCTTATAAATTATGGAAATTTAAGGAAACAAGGAACATCACTGAAAAATACATGAAATACAGGAGTAAATAAAAAAACACTGCGCTTGTATGCTAAGTACTCTTGTCTGGGGGATGTGGTACATCCCACATCGCATCGATGAATTATTCTTTCTTTTCCAGTTGCAATCACGGAAGCCGACAGCATTTGTATTTGATATGTTGTTGATGTTCACTCACTTGCCACTATCCGGTCAATGTTGTGTATATTATATTCGTGTTGCCCTGAATAAAAATATCATATAGTCACGGTGGCGCTAAAGCAGATGGAAAATAATTATAGGGGACCTTGGACAGTGATGGTTTGGATCTTCTACCGCCTGTACAACATGGTATGTTCACACCCACTCACCGAGGGAGAGGAAAACAAAGTGGGGATAAGGGAGAAATGTCAGCCCATAAACGCTGGACAATTTCAAGACTTGTTTATTAGGGAAAATAGTAACCTTCACCCTCTTTTTCTCCTTCTGTTTGTCCCTCAACCTTCCCATACAGACAAAAATATCTCTGACTGTTGATTCATCCTCGCAGAGTCCTTCACACATACAGTACAGTACATACAGTAGATGCAAAATTTAAGACTTGTATCATATGAAATGTCACACCATGTCAAGTAGGAAAATACATCATGTCAACCAAGTAGGAATCCAGCTGCTCATGCTGCCATTAATAATGAGGTAATTAAACTGTCTTCCATAATGAGGCTCTAACTAATGAGCTTGGCTGGGTAGGCACAATCAGGCCAGACTGTTGTTTGCTTTATGGTGCAGAGAAAATATCTCTCCTGCTGTGCTGTTGATCTCTTCATTTCATCATATGTTGGTCCGTCCATTTGTCCCCTCTCTGCATCACTCTACCCAGTTACAGTGCATCCGGAAAGTATTCACAACGCTTCACTTTTTCCACATTTTGTTATGTTACAGCCTTATTCCAAAATTGATCAAATTCATTTTTTCCCTCCAAATTCTACACACAACACCCCATAATGACAACGTGAAAAATGTTTTTTTGAGATTTTTGCTAATTTATTATGTACATACGTATTCACAGCCTTTGCCATGAAGCTCAAAATTGAGCTCAGGTGCATCTGTTTCCACAGATCAGCCTTGAGATGTTTCTCCAGCTTAATTGGAGTCCACCTGTGGTAAATTCAGTTGATTGGACATGATTTGGAAAGGCACACACCTGTCTAGATAAGGTCCCACAGTTGACAGTGCATATCGGAGCACAAACCAAGCATGAAGGCAAAGGAATTGTCGAGACAGGATTGTCTCGAGGCACAAATCTGAGGAAGGAAAAATTTCTGCTGCTTTGAAGGTCCCAATGAGCACTGTGGCCTCCATCATCCTCATCATGTTGTCATTATGGGGTGTTGTGTGTAGAATTTAGAGGAAAAAAATGAATGTATTCCATTTTGGAATAAGGCTGTAACCTAACAAAATGTGGGAAAAGTGAAGCGCTGTAAATACTTTCCGGATGCACTGTACTTCTCTCCCAGATCCAGCTCTGGATCTCACCCATCTGGTTTGCCGATTTCCCCCCCATTTTGGCTCTGACATGGTCCTGCTTGCATTTATGATGCTGTTGCTTTCTGGGTCTGGCAGGCAATTGTCTTTTTTGCATCTGTTTCACTTTGTCATATGAATGTAAATTACCCATATTTAAAACAATGTCTTAAATTAGTTTCCGCTCAACTTATTGAAACTGCATCTCCGAGTATGCATTTATCTCTCTCTTGGTTTTAACAATACTTAAATCATGCATTGCACGATTTTTCTCTTGTGTAAAGTGTAAAAATATGTATGTCCTCACTGTGATGTAATTTGCTTAATACACCCAGGACAACTGTGCACGCATGCCAGACGACCCTACACAGCAACTGAATCAAAACTAAGAGAGTAACTTGCTTTCCCAAGAGATGTCATTCCAGATAAACTCTTAAAGTGAGCTAAGGGATGAACGCTCCCTTGCAATGTATGGCAAGTGCTTGTTTTTTCATCCTGGGAGACATGAATTGAAAATGGGAAAGCATAACATTTTTATTTTTGGATCGCCATTGCCCTTTTGCCTGCCTTAATCTCCAGTTCTCGGAAGCAATGTACGTCGAACACAAGCCCACGGTGAAAGACAAAAGGGCCTGTCCACCAGGCAGAGATGCTTGTATACGCTTGGGAAAGCGAACGGGAAGGTTATTATAGGTTCAGTACCACATGCAGGCACAATGTGTTTGGACTGGTAGCCATGCCTACAATAGCAGGGATTTGGGAGCGTGTGCGTGAAAGAGTGTTCAGCGCGTATGTGCTGAACAAGCAGGCGGGTGTTTCTGCACACTGACGGGCTGGGGGGAGATAGAACAGAAGGTGATGAAGTGCCGTGGTGTAAATAGACAGAGTGAAGCTATTTTTAAATCTATCTGCAGGGGACCTCACCAGAGGTAAGCGCAGGCCTCACAATGAAAGAGTGGCGAAAGCTGGCCTCCGCTTTGCCATTTGATTCTGCTCCATGTCCAGTCAGCCTCATGCAGCCTCAGCCCAGTCTCAGTGGTGAGCCAATGCCAATATATCCAGCCTTTGTGGTCATAATTCAATTATATTAACTGTACTTCTCAAATTCAACTCCACTCTCTCTGGTGTTACATAATTCTTGTTTTTCAGTAAATTTATGGCCTTTTTTAACTGAGACTAGGCAAGTCAATATGATATCTTGTTCACCTTTCTAAATATAAGTTTTTCAAAGATCAAAAGAGCAGATGGAAAGACATATGTGTTTATTGACACTTTGAATAAGCATACAGTAAGGTTTTTGTGATTTGTATTATATACATTTCTATACATCTCTATTTTTTCAAATGTTTTACAGATAACAACCAACCAAGCTATTTTAAAAAATAGATATCTATATATACATACAAATATAAATACAAAAGCAAACAGTGTAAATTGCATTGTGTTCTACAATAAAACAGTGGAGTCCATTCTAAAAATATGTTCCATCACTTCATTAATAATACAGATGTTTAAAAAATTTTATTACATTTCATTGCACAAGTGATATCAAATATTGCTACATTAGTGTAACTCCCACACTCCCCTCTTGTTCATTTGGCCTCTGCCTTTTCCCCTTCTTCCTTCTCTTTTTTACACGTTCATTCCCCCCTTATCTCTCCTGTCTGCTTTCCCTTACCTTCTCCTCCCCCATCACCCCTCCCTCACTTATTTTCCTCGCCTCTGCCTCTGCTTCCCTCATCCGTTTCTTCTCCTCTTTTTCTGTTTCCAGAAGCCAGGCTCCGCCTAGGTACCCCAGCACCTCATCGGCAGCCGCTCGCTGCTTGGGATCTGGGTTCAGAACCTGCCGGAACAGGGCCAGGGCCAGGGGGCTGAAGACCGCAAACTGGGGGATGGCAGGGTTGGGTTCAGCCGTCTCATCGATCCCTCCCTCCTCCAGCCTCATGATGTCCCTTCCCTCCCTCTCCATCCACTCTCCCTGTTTTCTGCGATTCCTTCTCTCCTCTCTGTCTGCTTCCTTGTTGAACCACTCCTTGTATTTCCGGTATCCCGGGTCATCGGTAGTGGACTCCTCCCAAGGGAAGCAGGCAGTCAGCATGCAGTAGATTAGAATCCCCAGGGCCCAGCTGTCGATGCTGGGCTCCACTGACATCCAGAAGGCCTTCCTCACTTCCTGCTTCTCTACCTTCTTCCTGTCCTTGGTGGGTTCTCCCCGTTGCTGCGGGCCTTTGCTCCCCTTCTCGCTCTCAGCGACCTCGGCCGTGGCCTCCAGCCTCTCCTTTGCCGCCTCCACCTCTGGCACGCAGAACGGAGAGTCGTACCACACCGCCCGGACCTCGGTCCCCTGGGGCCTGGCCAGCCCAAAGTCCCCCAGTTTGACCCAGCGGCAGGCCTTGTCGCACAGGAAGATGTTCTCTGGCTTGATGTCCCGATGGACAAAGCCCAGCATGTGGAGGTGGGAGATGGCTCCACTCAGCTGGGACGCCACCCGCTGAACGCACTCCTCCCCCATCAGCACCTGCAGACGCAGAGACAAGGGCGTCCCGTTTGTGAGCATTCAAACGTAGTGCTCATGGCGAAAGTAGATCTCATCGCCTCTCAGAATGGGGGCAGCCACCTTAAAGGGTTTTCACCATTTTAAGGCTATAAAGGCTCTGCATGTGGTGCCTCGGTGGGTGACCTCTCAAAATGAATTCTGTTTGAAGAGCCTATTAATTATTCAGTGGAGGTCTTTGGAAATGTATTATATTATATTAAGATATATCAGAAACGGCAGAGAAAGCCACTAAAGGCATCCAATGAGAGAATGTCATATTTCTGTTTTATGCCAGACACGTACATGGGATCCCCACTCAGGGCATTATGGTATAAGTAGTCTTTTTGGTGAAGCGAGGCTCAGATGCACTAACCTTTCCGACAATCACATCATACAGGTCTCCGTACAGGCCAGCTTGCTGGGCGAAGACGTAGTAGGAGGGGGTGGAATAGAAAATTCCCAAAGCCTTCGTGAGAGACGGGTGTGTGCAGAAGCTAAGAGAGAGGTTATACTCGCGCAGGAAGGAAGCCAGGGAGGTGGATCCACGGGGGAAGAATTTCAGGGCCATGGGAGTGCCTGGAAGAGAGGCCACAGCCCTTATGAAAATGGAATATGATACAATACATTTACAATATGTGGACTTTTCACCAACCATACTGATGACATACTATTTCACATATATTTCAACTGTATTCAAATATCTGGAGGCAGCAATAATTTTGTACATTCGACCCATGTATTATTAAGTATCGCAGCATATTAATTATGTATTTGATTTCAACATATTTTCAGTATATTGCATTTCTGTAATGGAATACGCACTGAACATTCTCATCACTTTACACATTAACACCATCCTTTAGGCTAAAGGGAGAGGGAGGTGGAGATATGTGCTGACCTCTCTTTCTGTGAACTGCCAGCATCACCTTGCCATATGAACCCTGGCCCAGTAGCTTGACAAGCCGAAAGTGGTCTGACGTCTTTAGCGATGGTAGCGACTGTGCTGTTAGATAACACAGCTCATCCAACTGCTGTGTCGGTGCCTGATAGGGACACAGTGTACCAAACTTGATCATCACGTCAATAGACACTGTCACTACATACAATGTTACTACCAAGCTTCGGCTAAAGCAAAAGGGCTTTTGCTGTGGCCGCAGAGACTGTGGAACAAACTGCCTCTCCCCTTCAGGTCTGCACCATCCATATACACCTTCAAATCCCAGCTAAAATCTCATTTCTTTTCCCTTGCTTTTAATTCCACATGAGAACTGGCTTTGTTGTCGTTTTTTTTGTTGTATCTTTGTGTATTATTATTACAGTACTGTTGATTTTGTTTCTCACTGTTTTTATTTTCTACATATATCATAATTACAAATTGTACAGGACTTTGGTAGATGGTTGTGAAATATGACTTGACTTAATATATTAAATTACATTTCTGGAAATTTAATTACATTACTCTCTCTCTCTGCAGGGTGGTTATACACTTGTATATTTAAGTTAAGGTGTATATTTGAGGCTAATCCAAAAAAAGAATTGAACCAAAACCTTACTCAGTCATATACCAAAGAAAATGGGAGACTTCTGTCCACTCATGTAACACCGTAGCTTATAATCATTAAATGTGAAATGTTATCACTGCCAACAGTTTCCTCCCGAGACAATATAGGTAATACAACAGTCGCATCAAAATATTTGGCCAAACACATAAGTGATTTTTAATACATAAGGGGCAAACCTGTGACTCCAAATTTGAATTTCACAAATATTTTACAAATATTTGACCCCCCAAAGTTACACTTGTACTAACAAATGTGCCATCAGCAATTATGAAACGTTAAGACTCTAGTAATGAAATGTTAATTTCATTTGCAGAGCAGCTCATGTGACAGCAGGTCGTGGTGTGGTCAGGGACAGTAGCTGCTATATTTTACCGTGGTACGCCTCTGGAACTTCGAATGAGGTGAAAGAAATCTGTGGAATCTGTATTTCAGCTCGGATTAATGTCTCACTTTCACCACAGCTACTTATACAAATAAGGGATACGTATGTATTTAAGCAAGAGGATTTAGTACATTTAAAAGTGAGGATTACAGTGTTAATTGAGAAAGTTTCTTTCCTCGAATGACACAAAAAAACTTACATTTACTACATTTATCTACATTTTAGTCATTTGGCAGACGCTTTTAATCCAAAGCGACTTACAAGTGCATAGGCTCTTCCACAAGTTAAAGCAGCACATCCATAACTAGTAAAAACTTGAAAAGAAATGTTTCTCAAACCTGGTTCTGGGATTACACTTTTTTTTTTTTTTTTACAAATTAACTAGTCATTCATTGTTCTTTTTGAGCTGTTAATTAAAACCTGCATAGTGGGTATGACAGCTTGCCAGTTTGGGACCCTTCTACAAATGAGCAATACGGGTTGGAGTCAAGTTTAATTTAATGTCCACTTAGAATAAAAACCACATTTATCCCTCCTCATGTAGTAGATGGAGAAGAACAATCCTTTAACATTACAATTAGACAAGTTATTTAACAGAAAATATGTTTTTTTTAGCAACAAAGGAAAACCCACAAAATTGCTGTACCATGAACAAAGCATTTAAACCATCATGAGAGATTATATTATTGTCTGGTATTCTTGTGGAGAATACTTTGACCAGAACCTCCTTATGATTATTGTCGTCTGAACAATCGCATAATAAGAAGCAGCCTGTGTTTTGCATGGCTGGAACCGCTTGTTGTGTGACATGCAACTGACATTCAAAATATCCCAGCAACCCATAGTGTTTATTAGTTAATACAACTAATAAAATGGTGAATACAACATTTGTCATTAGATCCCCTAACTATGCAGTCACTATCAGACTCTACTACTGGTCACTTTCATTTGTTAAAGGCAAACGAGGGTGGCACACAATATACTGCTAAAGTCTGACTAAAAACTGACTATTAACATTAGTGCCCCTGTATTCTTTTCAGGCTTTGTGGTAAAAATGCGGAGTACTCTGATGATGACAACACAAACTTTACAATAAACATTGTGTAGTCCTTTTTTTTGTAAAGTTTACTTACTGTCATTGTGGATTTTTCTCAGATTGGAACCGTTGTTTCAGTTTGAATGTTTCTCAGTCTTTATTCCTGTCTGCATCAGTTTGTGTTCTATTCTTCTCTGAACTATTGTATATCTCCTTGTGCTCTCTATGTCTTAGCTGCTCTATGTCTTATTTTGCCATTTAATCCCTGCCTAGTGATTCAAATATTTCCCAAGCATATAGCCCTCTCTCTGTGGTCGCATGCAGGTGCAGGATTATATGACAGACTGAGCAATACCTCGCTCTCCCCGGTGCTCAGATACTTTAATAGTCTCTGCCTCTCCCCCTCCCTCACCCATCCACACTCTATCTGTCCAGCCAGAATCCTACTGCTTGTTCTCCCTGCAAATATGCATGTACGCTTGCTGTAGAACATTTTAAGCCCTTTCCCTGCCCCTGTGGGTACCCCTCTTCCTTTTGCTGAGTGTCAGTGTTAATGTTCCAAAATGCTCAATCTGTCACTCTGTGGCCATTAACCCATGTCGTTCCCTCCCTAATACCCATCTCCCTTGTCTACTCTTTCCCTCCCCCCTGTCTCTCCCTCTCCCACTATGCCCTACTCAGTACATTCTTTCCACAGAACAGGATTCCATTTCAATCAGCTGGAATCCAGGATTTACTGTGTCCAAACGCTAACAAGCTGTCTTCCAATAAATGCTTCACATAGAAGTTTTTTCTCAAATTACAGACATGTGTCCTCACCCTCTGTCCTTCCACTTTGCCCCTCCTTCTCTATCACTTTCTCCAGACCAATACTGTCTGTGAGTGACAAAGCTAACAGCTGAAACATTGCCCCATGAAATAGCTTAATACTGCAATCCATGCACTCCCTGTCCATCTGCCAAATCCGTGTCCTTCTGTCTGCCAGCTCTCGTACCCTCCAACTTTCTTCAATTCCGCTGACCTCCCACCCTTAATTCTCACAGTGCAGATAGATGTCCCCTGGTACAACTATTAGGGCTTTAACTCTCAAGCTGAGATTCCTTATGTAACAAAAACACATGCTATTATCACTACCATAAATTCTTGGGTTACCACAGCTGCCCAGTCCATGGTGTTAGTATCTATGTTGCTTTTGTTGTGACAACCTCTGAATAGTCATCCTGAAAAGGAAACATAACTCTATTGAATTATATGTCATGCATGCCTTTGAAGAATGAGATAGAGACAGAGCGCAATGATCCTTTATGGAAAGTTATTTTATGCTGTTCCTTGTAGCCTCATGCTGATTTTTGTAGTACATTTAGTTGTATATGTGTCTGTATGTTTGTGAGTGTGTGCATGTAGATGTGTATGTGTGTGATTTATTTATTTTTATGAATTCATTTTTTTACAGTTGCCTGTGACATATTGCAGCTTTTGTTTTGATAATGTCGTCATAAAAACACTGTTTTAAATGCATGTATCTATGAATGTGTGACATGAATTTTTGGACAGGCAGCTGCCAAGCTTTTTTGCTTTTTTTCCAGCAGTTTCTTTACATAAGAAATGTCTAAAATCTGTAGCTCTGACAATGTGAATGTTGCCCCTCTGTGGATACAGATTGCCACTGCAGTACCTTTGACACAAGTGAGAGTGTTGAGGAATTTGATGCAAATGTGTTTCATTCAACTATTAAGACCGCAAGTGCCTTGCCTGCAATAAATGTAAACCATGCCACAAAAGGAGGCCTACATTTGAATTGCAAAAATTATACTGCATATGGAAAGAACAATTTGAGCATTGAGGATTTTGTGAGAACCTACTTAGTAACATATTTTTTATATGGCCATTGATAATTATAACAAAATGTGTATTTTCTCAAATGTTTATTTTCAAACATGACCAAGCAGACATTATGCTCTTCCAAGCTTATTCTTTTTAATATTACTTTGTTGTATTACTTCTTGATATTTTATCATGACGATACACTCTGTGGTTATAATGCTGTTTTGTTTATATCTGTCTGTCTTACTCTGTCATAAGGACTAAAAATCATCATAATTATGTAATTGCCCACCAGCACACGCAAGTGTGCCCGCACTTATATACACACAGACAGTTTTTTTTATAAAGGAGCATAACAAGTTTGACAATATATAACCACAGTGCCAGAGGACAATAACAGTATACATGTCAATACTCATTTGTTATTTAACTGACGCTTTTATCCAATGTAATTACAGCTGATTATACTAAGCAGGACACAATGGATCAACCCCTGGAGCAATGCGGGGTTAAGGGCCTGCCACCTTACTCAAGGGCCTGACAGTTGCGTGGATCTTATCGTGGCAACACCGGTGTTTAAACCACCAACCTTCCAGGTGCCAGTCATGAACCTTAACCATTAGGCTAGAGTCTGTCCCCCAAATAAAATAAATAAACAAACAAACAAACAAAAATAAACAAATAAATAAGCAATAGCACACAACGCACAAGCACACAACGAACAACTGTTTCACAACATGAATATTCAACACATGAACGCGTGCAAGGGGGGCGCGGTCTTTCCGGCGACAGCGGAGCGGAAACGGAAAGGCCGCCATCTTCTTGTACTCATTCGAGCCACTACAGGGTCAGTATAGATTTAATATAGATAATAACAATATGATTAAATTGATAATAACGATGAAATAATATAGCTTGCATTTATGTAGTAAATATTCAATAAATAAATATTTTTATAAGAGGAAAGGCTTGTCATGTATTCTGATTAAACATACACCTCTTATTTCCTAGCTAACTGGCTAGCGTATCTATCTGTCCAGCTTGCAACAGAGCTTGCTAGCAAGCTAATAGCTCTAGCCAACTTGCTAACGTTTTCGTCTGCTGCTGGCGTCGAGTTTAAATGACCGGATTTGATTCAATTCAGTATCTTGACAGGGATATCAGTAGTTTGATCGACAGCACTCACTTTCACGTTCGTGCCCTTCTCTGAAACCCCCCCACTCGTTTATCTATTTTTATGTAGCTAGCTAACTAGCTACTGTCGTTACTAAGAAGAGGGAGAGAAGGAGTGAAACGGTAAGTAGCTAGCTGAGGTTTCTAGCCGTTTTGGGTTAGCTGGCTTTATTGCTATTTTTCGTACTTGATATGAACCACAATATTGTCACGTCGATCGCTAGTCATGTAGCCATTCAGGTGTATTTTTATTTTAGTACTATTTTGGATTAATGTTGTTACACGCCGTTTTCCTATGTTTAGGTAGTCGGCCAGATTGGTAAGTTAGCTAACAGGGGTGGGGGTCTTATTGTTGGTCTTAAGGACTGGGTGTGTGATTGTCTGATACGGAGAGGCCAGGGTGTTCCCGTGCGTTTGTGTAGCTTCACTATCTGAAGCTGAAGTGTGGATACTACTGCTTAGTGTGTAGCTACTTAGTTTACTAAACAGGCGTCTGGCTGAATTCCTGCTCATTTAGCTGTATGTTGGCTTTCTGTCTGCATACACACTCGTAGTTTTACGTGTAGTCGGAACTAGCTAGGAAACTAAGCAATTTAACAAGGTAATTCAGTTAGCTAGCCAGCAAATTAGCAAGGTGCCGACTGACCACAGTGTGCGTAATGCTAGCAAGTATTTCTGTGTGGACGTCCGTTTTTTCTGTGCTTGCAAACCTCGCCAACATGTATGAATTTAGCTGCGGTTAGCTTGCTAGCTGGGTTGATGTCTAGCATTATTGCAGCTACCTGTAGCTAGAAGACTTGAGAACTAGATAGCGCAACGTTAGTAGCTGGAGTTGGTAGCTTGTCAGTGGAATTTGGACTCATCGATTAAATCTTTTTTCTATTACAGTCTTCGTGCTCACACATATGTAACTCTCAGTTAGTTGTTTAAAAGTAATAGTATTGCAATACCTGTGTAAGACAGCAAATATTTTTTTATATTATCTGTATAGTTTTGTGAAATTATAAATGCCAATTTTAAGTTGGTGTTTATTTCAAGATCACAGTTGTTTTTATTGGATGTTTTGTGGTCAGGTCTGCATTGGTCTGTTAAGTTTCTAACAATGATTATTTATACGTTAAGTTACTATTCTCTGGGCAATGGTGTTTTTAACAAGCTTGGCCTGTAAAATAGGAGGAGAGTGGGCCAGATACCAGCGGGAAGGGGTAAGCTTTCCCCTATCTAAGTAGATAAGTTACACGAACTTTGATCCATGAACTTACATTGGAACTGACCTTATGAGAGTTCTCATTTTCTTACGTAATGTGGTGTCATTGCTTATTACTTTAACGTTAACCACCTCAGTTCATTATTATGACAGTGTTTGTTTTATAATATATAATATTATCGGCTTACGCAGTTAGGTAATACCTTATTGTAACAAGTTCTACAGATCAGTTTTAGTTTTTTATTTTGGAACGTGGGTCTATTAATAACTGAAAGTTAAGTTTGCGATGTCCTTTGTCTCAGGAAGTATTACATGCATTTTGACCATTTTTAGCTTTCAGCACTTCCCTCTTTTTAATCAAAAAGCCCCTTCGACGCTTATGCCATCATACTAGTCTGCCTGTTTTACCATTTGTTCAGATGTGTGTTTTCTTTTTGTTTTAATTAATTTACTGTGTTTCGTGTGCTGTTTAATTATGATTTATGTATGTTATTTTTGCAGTGTATTTGATAGTCACTGAAAGAACAAAAAACAAAACTGAAGGCATTTAACTGAAGAAGCGAGCACAAGTCGGAATCCTGCTATTGGTTTGCTAGCCCATTTCCCAGCTGTGGTGTGGTTATGAGTGTCTTCTTTCACTTTGCAGTTTTATTTCCCCAAATATATTTTTTTGGGGACCTGATGTCGTCGTGGGGAGAGACAGACAGAGCGAGACAGAGCACTCTGTGAATGAGTGGAGCTGGAGAAAGAGAGACTCCCATCGTCCTCACAACTATTTTAACAGGTGGGGGA